>NC_073303.1:141859416-142036916 GCF_027595985.1 Sorex araneus | reverse complement strand
AAAATATAATGACTGGTGGTGAGAATGAATTACATTCTCCAAACAAAAAGGCATTTGAGGTCCAAGAATAAACGAGGCATGCCCATGAGACTCAAAGGGAAATTTACAGGTAACTAAAGCACAGAAACCTCAGTACACAAGCCTGAGAGAAAATCCATACCCACCCACCTTGTATTGGGCTTCTTATAAACTATGAGGAAAATGTCTTGGCTTAGCATTTAGTAATAGGTTTGTGTAAGAAAATTGATACTAAGGGCCCTGGTAGAAGGGACCTGCCAATGCTCTTTTCTTCTATCAAGATTAATGACTATGTTTGTGGTTTCATGAATACATGTGTATTTCACTAGTGATTACAAAACATGCTTGCTTTATTCCTGGAATGTAGTTCATACCACGTTCCAGGAATTGATACTAAGGACCCTGCCACATGTTTATTTCTTCTATCAAGATTAATGACTATGTTTTTAGTTTCATGAATACATATGTATTTCATTAGTAATTATAAAACATGCTTACTTTATTCCTGGAATGCTGGTCCCATTGTTCATGAGCCTATTATATGGTTACTTATAAGAAAAAAGTAAGTCACTCCTGCATACCTATTCCTATCCTAAACACAAAAAAACACATTTTAAAAGTACAACGCAATAAAAATAAAGCTAAAACAGTACTGGTTTGAATAAGCACAGTGGAATCTCAGTTATTTTTTACAATAAAAATGGCCATCCTTTCTTTAGCTAAAGTGTCAAATATCCGACATAGCTATCCTATATTTTGTGGCCTTGGTGAAGCAAAGCTGCTCTTGTTTCATCCTGAAGCTAGTGCACTGGTTAGACAGTTCTGATCTGCAGTTTTAATTCAAGGGAAAGTTTTACTTCTTGTGATATAAATATGAGAAGAAAGAACAAGAGTAATTAATAGCAATTAGATCCTGACAATGGAATACATTATATCTATGAAGCCACAGTGTAGGAATAAGATTGTTTTATCCTGGAAATGCCATCATTATAAAAATGTCAGAGACTAGTTGTATTAGGGCAAATTGAAATTGTAGGGACCTCAATTACATGTTGGCATTAGTTTCCGGCAATTGTGTGTTAACAAAATTCAAAAGTTCTAATTTCACTTAAATCCTTCTATAATGTACTTTTCCACCTAAATTTTATCATGTCTCTTTCTCCTGCTTCTCTAAACCTACAGCTTAGCATTTCATTTCAGACTTGCAAAATCCCTGGATTCTTTACTATTATTTTCTTCCCAGGGCATTCTATGAGTAAATTAAACCCGCTTCTATTATGCCATACCCTACATTTAGGAGGCAGGCTCTCAGAGCATAAAAGAGATAGCAGTTTAACAGAGTTGTTCATTATTATATGAAGAGAATTTTACTTTTAAAGCATATTTTTCAGGAGCCAAAGAGATAGTACAACAGGTAAGGCACTTGCATTATACGTGGATGACTTGAGTTCAATCTCCAGAACCTCCCATAGTCCTGAGACCACCAGGAGTGATTCCTGAGTAAAGAACCAGGAATAAGACTTGAACTAGCTAGATGTATCCCAAAATCAATATCCCCACAAATTATACTATTCCATGGTGACATCCAAGTACTAGTTTCACTCACTGTTCATTGTCTATAAAATGCTAGGCTGCTAATAAATTTCTATCTTATTTCAGTAACTGAAATCACAAAGAAAAATTTCTCTTCCCTCAATACCTGTCCTCTCTTTGTAACGGGCATATTGACTTCTCCTGACTTTGCAGACAGATATGCTTGATTTTGATTTTTAAGTATATTGAAGTCACAGATATTACTTACTTTTGAAGATACACGTACTTTGAAAATACATATGTATCTCTGTGTGTTAATGAGAAAAATAAAGTGTTAAGAAGAAAGGAAGAGAAACATGAATGGAGGAAGGGAGAGAAAGAAAAGGAAGGGATAGATAGAGTGAGAAAGAACATGCTGATTAGAAATGACTGATTTCAGAAAACTAGTAATTTACTGGCAAATGACTATGCATTTAGTGGTAACCAATGTCAGCAACAATGGCCTTAAATTAATCTACCTGCTGATCCTTTAAGAACTCATTTACAGAATGGCAGAACACAAATCAGCTCAGCCATGTCACAGAGTCTCTCATAAGCCATAATGAATTTTCTTATATTTTGTTTCACATCTCAGCAATTTTGATCCTAATATGAGCAAAAATAAATGGGGGGGGTGTGTAAGCCTATAGTGAGAGGAACAGTGAGATAAAAAAAGTGCCTCTCTTCCCCATCAAGATCTCAGAAATTTAAATAGCAAATATTCATAGATGCAAGAATAGTCAGTAATACACTAGACTTAAAATAATAGTCATACTTCTACAAGTTACCTGCTGAGCTCCCTTGAATAAGACACCAAGATGAGGTATTGACTACCTAGAAAGTTGTTAAAAAGATTGAGATTATTATGTAAAAATACACACTGCAAAGGCTAAAAAACAAATGTTACCAATATACAGGCCTGAAACTGGGCCATGTCAATCATGGGCCAGACTTTAATACAAATGAAACAACTCTTAAAGTGCTTATGATAAAATACTTATAAAAGAACTATTACAAGACTTTTAGAAAATATTCTGGTCACCAGAGGAAAAGTGCTCTAGACAACAGAATCTTGGTGAAGGAAATATGCTTTCTAATACATCATTTAATTTGTCAATTTCACTTAGGAGTTAATTTTTATCTAAACAGTCCATTAATAAATCTAAGAAAAGCTTGTTTCTTGGATCTATTAATGAAAATAAACAAAACCTAAATTGATGAGAAAAATAAATTTCAGTGATTTCAATACTTAGAACTATTATACATTTTAGTAGGCTGGTATTGTAGTAACTTGGTATGAACATCTACTTAAAATTATTTGACAGTTATTTGATGTGAACTTTCTTTAGTAAGACTGCTTTTAAAATATTAAATAAAACCCCAAGTACATGTTTCATTGGCTAAATAAGCCAATCTATAGGATATGAGAGATTCACTTATCTGTATTTTATATGTGGCTAAATACAGAGCATTAGGTATATTTATGTACAGTGAATTATATTTTATCCTATAAGATTTTATAGAATTGCATAAGTAGTTTTCATTTGTTAAAGACTATAATAATTATTATCCTGATTTGCATAATGAGCTGGCCCCTTAAGGATAAACAGATATTAATATTTCCATTAGAAAACTGATGGTGGGATTCTGTAATATTGAGTGTAGTTTAGAATCTTTGTTCCAGGACTCATGTTACCTAATCCATTGCTGTCAATAAGTAGGGCTAGAATTTGCCATTATTTACTGTCTTTAAAGATATTTGATAAGCACTATGAGTGTTTCAAATTGTAAGATAGGATTTTTGCAATGACTGTACTCAAATTAAAAAATTATGATAAGACTATGATAAGAAAAGTCAGAAAACTGAGAATATCTATTGGAGAATAAAAACCTAAATTCATCTAGGTGTATAAAGTTACTTGCTATGTACATATGATTAAAAATCACATCTACTATTTAGAGAAGAATTTAGAATATTTTTGCTGGCGATAATATGAAACAACAGAATATCAACAAAATAGCTGTTATAGCCTAAATACTAAAAAATACTAAAATAGTTTTTTTATGTAACATCAAAAAATATATAGATATTTGTACAGTTTACCAAATTTACTACACACTTGAATTTCACTGAATTATGCATTTTATATGTGCATATATATGTACATAATATCCAAACCACCAGTATACAGTCTCTATTACCTACATATATGGAAAATACAAAACAACTTCAAAATCTATGCTTTTTATAAAACAAATACTTGTACAAGAGTGCATTTATTAGGCCAGGGTAGAGAGAGTTCCTTGTCATAACAATGTCAAGAAGATGACAAGACAGTTGGAATATTTTGCATGCCATATGTGATAGACCTATGGCTTCTTATGTTATGTTGCCTATGTAATATCTTTGTGTTTGTTTACCTGTAAACATGTATTTTGTTGCTATTATTTGACTTTAAATGTTATTATCCTTTAAAGAGCCAAAAGTACTTTTAAAGCTTTGATTTAATTTAAACTTCTTGGAAGGTGTGTATCTTACTGAGAACAAATATAACCAGCTTAACATTGGTTGACAGTTGGTTATCTGCAACATATATATATATATTTATTTATTTATTTATTTATTTATTTATTTATTTTCTTTTTGGGTCACACCTGGAAATGCACAGGGGTTCCTCCTGGCTCTGCACTCAGGAATTACTCCTGGCAGTACTCAGGGGACCATATAGGATGCTGGGATTCAAACCCAGGTCGGCCGCATGCAAGGCAAATGCCCTACCCACTATGCTATTGCTCCAGCCCCAGCAACATATATTTTAAGTGTGTGGCATTTAACATTACTAAAGATCTGTTCCCCTTCTTCTCTTTAGCTTTAACTTCTGCAGCTCACCAAATACCTTCGTGACTCCTAGAGCTGCAGTAATATGTACATTGCCTAAATGCATAATTATAAAAGTCCCCTGCCCCCCCCCAAAATCAATCTGTAAGGTTGTACACAAATAAATTAAGTTAAACAACAAAAAAATCTGTTGAAGAAGTACAATAAGTGCTAAAAGGGGCCAAAAGAAGTTAAATCTAACACTCATTTTTTCCAAGAAAATAATGACAACACATCAGTAGCCACAAGTTTCTGACAAAGATGTATAGCTGCTCCTGCAAAGATCACCTGGGAGTGAAGGAAAAAGCCAGACATTCATCTTTCCATCTTCTGGTTTGCAGTGTTTGGGTTTGCAGGCACCACTCCATGAGCCCTTGCCAAAAGCTCCATACTGCACACTGTCATGCCCAGTGCCAGACAGCAATGTCTGCCAGGATTTATGGCTACCACACGGCTCTGTCATTGCTGAGAGCAGATGGCTGGGCTGAGGGGCAGCAGATTGCCTGAGGGCAGAGATGGGGGTCAGCAGGGGAAAGAGAACAGGGTATCCACAGGACACCCTCTGTCCTCCGGTGAGTGTGGATAAGATACTTTCCATACTCTCCATTCCTTAAAGGCTTTAAACAGTTAAGCTTAGATTCATGGCAGTATTTGGGATGTTTTTATAATCTCCTAAAATTCAATAGCAAAGGCCTAGGCATGTTTCCATTCTTTGGGGGATTATCTAACTCCATAGATACCTTCAGAATTTTGACCTTCCTCCCCCTACAATAAGCATGTAGTTCTATCTCTATTGCTATATGAGAAAGAGAAATCTGCTGAAACACTGTGAGTTGATTTAATTATGTATACTTATAGACTCATGTACTAAGGAATGACAAAGATCCAGTGGTTTTCGATTCAAGAGCAAGTTTCATGAAATCTCTAATAAGGGCATCGCAATAAGAAATTACCAAATGGTTGTGTTAAACTATAACAGAAAAGTTCATTAGCTACTCCCCAAGGAGATATCACAAGTGGTGTCATCTCTGGGAAACGGAATCTGCCTTGATCAGCTATAAAGCGGTCTACATTGCGATTTGGAGGGCAAAAATAGCATCCAACACATACTAACCTGGTTTTCTTTACCTTTAACTTTTATCGCTAGAGAGATAGAGCAAAGAAATGAAACTAAAGTTTTGGTATAAGGTGTGAGTTAAATGTCAAGCCATTTAAAGCCCTGCCTCATCATATTACAGCTCTGAATCTCTTTTCCCGAAATTAACATGGCTGTGTTGAGTCCTTCCTTGGTACTGCCCTACTCTCAGATCCTAACTCGACCTTAAGACCTTAAAGAGAGAGGGGACCTATAGCTCCCCTCTCTCTTTATACAAAGGGCACCAAGAGCTGCCCAAGCAGAGGAACTTTGCCTTAGAGTTTTTGTTTGTGTTTGTCTAAAGGTACTAATGAGTGTCAGGATAAATAAAAGTGCTTATATGCAAATCTGTAATAGTCAAATAGCCTCCAGATAATAACGGGGCAGGACTAGGAGTGTGAGCATGGTCCTTGCATAACTCACAATTGCAATTGCCATTTCTGCAGATTTATTCACTTACATTTTGGCTAAGCTATCGGGCAGTACAGTCCATCATACTATGCCAGGACTTGGAAAAAGAAGGGAAGAAGGGAGGAACAAAGATTGGCCATTTATATTTGTGCCTTGGAATTTGTTCAGTAATTTTTAAAAGTCTTTTTCCAGTTCATTAAGATGCTATATATTTTTAACTTAAGCATCTTAGTTGAATTTATATACTTAAGTTTTAAAGTTTAGTCCCATGATTTTCTCAAGAGAAATGTAAAGTCCAGAGAGGGAAAACTACTGGCTCATGAGTACCACCTAACTAGTTGTAGAACCTAGGGATCCAGGATTAGATGACTAAATATCCAAAGTTTAGATCTTTACTTACTAGTAGCAATATCAAGCTAATAACAATATTTTAATGCACATAACAATGTGCAATAAAACAATTACCAGTTGTAACAATAACACTGATATTGTCAAGCCTTTTGAAATAATCTCAACTCTGTCAGTTAATTGCACAAATCTCTCTGGTTCTGCATCTTCCCACAGGAGTTTAGAGGTTTTAACATTTCCAGGAATAGAATAAATCCAGGATAATAAAGATGTGACAGAAAAACAAACACCATGCTTAGGGGGTTAGAAAACCAGATTGAATACAGTAAAGGCTACACTGAAGACAATATGTAATTGGTAAATCAGTATGACAAGGCTGGTGTTTCTGCCCATCTGTGTCTCTTGGCATGGCTCCCCACACTGACTCACTGAATTGTTTCAGGAGGTCTACAGTGTAGTCAAAAATGCTCCATTACTCTTTATACCTGTAGATACAAAATAAGAGTTTGTTCTATCCCAAAGGTGGAAATTCTTCCAAAGTATCAACAACTGGAAAAAATAAGAGTGGTTATTTTAGGAACGGTTACTACTTGATGTGTGTGTTTTGAAAAAAAATGCAGGAGCATTTGGTGATCACAACAGCTAAAAGTTATGCTGGTATTTAGTAACTAGGAAGTCCAGAGACATTTCAATGTCTCTGGGAACAGTCCTATACAAACACAGTAAAGAATTGGTCTAGAATAACTGCCAAAAGCATTGCCACCTTGAAAATCAGTGAAGATTCTTCTAACTTCTGTGTGAGAACAATCTTAGCTCAGACAACGGAAAGCAAGCTATGCCAAATTTCAAATATGGGACTGTTACTAAGGACTTGCTTTCCACTGATGTAAACATTGCAATATTTGAATAAATGCCATGTAAAACTGTAGGACCAGAAAAAAATATCTGGTTACAATGAGGGTATCATGTGTGGTTGAGGGATAGAAGTTTAGGAAACTATATTCCTAAAAAACTAGAGTATATATCCTTGTGGGCTGGAATGATAGCACAGCAGGTAGTGCATTTGCCTTACACATGGCTGGCCCAGGTTCAATTCCTCCATCCCTCTCAGAGAGCCCAGCAAGCTACCGAGAGTATCCCACCCTCATGGCAGAGCTGGCAAGATACCCATGGCGTATTTGATATGCCAAAAACAGTAACAACAAGTCTCAAAATGGAGACATTACTGGTGTCCGCTTGAACAAATCGATGAACAATGAAATGACAGTGCTATATATCCTTAACTAAGCGAAAAGGTTTTCTTATTTATATGAAAATTCTAGCTAGTCAAAATATTTAAAGAAGATGAAGACAGTAAGATGACACCTCTGAAGCAAAGTCAGAGAATATAATCAAGAACCCATATAACAGAGGACAACTTTCTGAGTTATAACCATGAACCAGATCATTAAAATGAAAACACCAGAATATTTAGACAAAGCATCCAGGTCACCACCAGTAGTCTGATTATATTTCTGAAATACAAGCTCTATTCTTGACTTTGCTTTGCCGTGGAAGTGCACAGTAACTCTGAAGTCCCTGTGATCACTGGCAGGGTCCTTATAGATCTTCAAGGATCAGCTTCAGTTCTCAAATCCCATTCCCTAGGTTCATTCTTTCACCATTAACAGCATCATCATTCATGATCCTCATATTTTCAATTAAATTCAGAAAAATATCTACTAGAAATAATTTCCTTGTACTGATTTTCAGAATATATAAAAGCCCATGCCATTCAATCATCAAGTATTTGCTGAATGCCTATCACTTATCAGGTCCAGTGCGATATATATCTGTGGAGGTTTCCAAAAAATGTAGAGCCAGGATATAGGAGATAACATTTTATTGAATAGTCAGATTCTACTGGAGAAACAATGGGTATAGATTTTCATATTCTATAGATTTGATCTTTTTTTTATTCCAATGAACTAATTTATAATAATAAGGAAGCAAAAGCATATGTTCTAAGTAGAATTAAAAGTATTTTAAGGGACTTCCTGGTATATAATCTTTCTTTCTTTACCTGCCCACTATGCCTCCTTCAAAATGCACCTATTTTTGGAAAACTTTGCCTTTTTTTTTTTTTTGCTTTTTTTTTGGGGGGGGGTCACACCTGGCGATGCACAGGGCTTACTCCTGGCTCTACACTCAGGAATTACTCCTGGCGGTGCTCAGGGGACCATATGGGATGCTGGGGATCGAACCCGGGTCGGCCGCGTGCAAGGCAAATGCCCTACCCGCTATGCTATCGCTCCTGCCCTGAAAACTTTGCCTTTTAAACTGACCAATTTACTCTAGGCTGCACTGCACATCTTAGAACTTAGAAGTTCTGTTAACCACTGTGTGGCTTAGTATATATCTCTTATCTCTTGAGACATCACTGTATCACTGTCATCCCGTTGCTCATCAATTTGCTCGAGTAGGCACCAGTAATGTCTTCATTGTGAGACTTCTTGCTACAGTTTTTGACATAGCGAATACACCACAGGGAGTTTGCCAGGCTCTGCCGTGCAGGCAGATACTCTTGGTAACTTGCTAGGCTCTCTGAGAGGGACGGAGGAATTGAACCCGGATCAGCCATGAGCAAGGCAAACACCCTGCCACTGTGCTGTCGCTCCAGCCCTCTTGAGACATAAGATGTGAAAACCACAGTTTCTCATTTTGTAGTTTACAATTTTGAAAGCTATGTTATACATAGCTTTGTTATGTATAAGTTGTTATGTATAAAATGGTTATGCATTTGATCAGATCTTGGATAGAAGAAACTATGAAATTTTAGTGATGAAGTTATAGATGGACAAATTCTTACAAATGACTATCATTACAGATGAGATTTGAAAGTCATTGCAGCCACCATATTGCTTCAAAATCTAGCATAGCACCTTTCACAAAGTAGGCATTAAATGAATAGTTATTAAAGTTAATTGACAAGGGAATTGGTATTTTTGAAATTTCTATGATCTTGGTATTTCTAAGATTTCCAGGAAGCTAAACTGCTTCTGGAAAATATGTCATTTGTATGAGAGAGATCTGTAATTTTCTGCTCAAAAATTGGCTCTCTAATAATGGAGGTCACAGGACCTCCATTATCTTGCCCTAAATTGACCCCTTTTAATGCCATGACAAAGGACTAATCAGGGTTATTCTCTTGGACCCACCGCAGAATGGTGAGGGTGCATCTTTGTCTCTTTTGTTAGATTTTTTAAGCACTTGACTTTGTCCACCCTGCTCTGTCTGGTCCCACTTGTACTTAAGGCCAAAACGAGGCTCATTCCATTCCTAATCCATATATATTTGATTATTGCACTTTAAAAATCCCCACACCCTCACTTACTCTTTTTCCACAGCACCAGTTAAAATCTATCTACCCAGAAGTATCCTCTTTTTTTTTCCGATATAACCACAGTACTGAACACAGTCACAGGGCCATAGTAGACACTCAATAAATATTCTTGGTTAAAAACCCAGCATGGTCATTTAATTTTTTTTTTGTCATGAAACTGCCTTTTTTAAGATTCTAGTGCTCATTCAGATTCAGCCTATGTGCTTTAGTAATGTGGATGCTTAATCTTTTCTTATGCTCTTCCACACAGAAGCACCAATTTTAGAATAATTGGTCTTGGACCTTTTAACTTCTGCATTTCAAATTCTGTTCACTGCCTGCATAGTGAAACCTACACATTCTCTGCTCGACCCACTACCAATAAGGTAGGAGTTTGCTTAGAAATGCAGCTTATTCTCTTTTATATCTGTGATACTTTTAACCATAATTCAGAAAAATAGAGTGAGCGTCTCATTCAGGAATTCTATTTAATATGTGAGTCTATATGGAAGAGAGGAACATAGAGGGTATGTAGATTAATAAAGTTCACGTCTTATTTCCTGCCTGTTAGCTTCAATACATGAAGCACATCCCTGACTTGATGGGTAAAGAAATCAATACGTTGGGGTTAGGATCTTAGAAGGAATAAGAAGAACACTCCTCTTTATGAGATCACAGCTCAGAGTTCTCCTAAATGATCCTTTTTCTAACCTACTCATGGGTGGGAACCAGTCTGAGCGCCAGACCTAGGGCATGAGAAAGATAAAGCGGTGATTGTGTCATCTGCAATTCATCCACAGGACTGTTATGTGAGCACACATACATTTAAATATTTGAAAAAGCATCTTTTAAAAGGAATATCAAAGTGACAAATAATCTAAGTCAGAGAAAAATGCCCCAGCATCTCCCTACCTCCCTTTTCTCATTATGGAGATAAATCCCAGATGAATCTCCAGACAGCAGAGGCGGAGGGGGAAATACTTGTCATCACAACACAATTGTCAAAACAAAAAACAAAAAACACAGAAGTCTGTCCTCCAGGATACACTGCATTTGGCCTTGCTGGTTGCTCACAAGTGCGAGACCCTGAGGCTCTCAGAGGAGAAGATTCTGAGGCAGAAGACAGCATGGTTGGGGGATGGGATGTGGCTTGTTTACTTGTTTACCCCCGTTTTCTTTACAAATAGATTTTGAACCTCAAGGGATTTGGAAGTTGTGATACAGATGAGCGTTCTAAAGCAAGACTTTTTCTCACAGCCTCATCCAGCCCACTTCTCTATGTAAAACTACACGGGGAATTTCAGGGGGGAAAAGCTCTCTAGGGAGACTCCCAGCCTTGCTGCCAAAATAAAACAGCACAGAAGCAAGCCAGGCAGCTGAAACGCCAGCTCTAATGAATCTTTCTCTGTTTATGAGCAGAATCTCAAAGCACTGAGGGCTGGGGAACAGTGGGGCAAGGCCAATGTTTCAGCGGGAATGTCCGGGTGCTTCTGAGGTCAGGCTGAGAGGAGAAAGGCTGGATGATGGACTTAAGCTCCCGGAGAATTGTGGATCAGCCTGTCAGACCAAGAGTATAGAGATCAGACATTTAGAAAGTCCAGTATTCTCCCCAGCTGCGGGAGCCACCTGCCTGTCCTTCTGCTGGAGTTGTCTGGGGCAAGAAGAAGAAGCCGGGTACCGAAGCGCCAGTGTTATTTTAAATGGAAGTTTGTGTGTTGTCTCTGAGAAGGGCTGTGAGCAGTACAGATGAAACGAACGCCATCACTTTGAGTACAGCATCTGCATAAATCACTGTCCAGTACATTCATTCCTAGTGACAGATTAATTCCTTCCTCAGGTTCTGCTTAAAAGTGTACCACAGAATACTAATAATGTGTGTGTGTGTTTGAGAGAGAGAGAGAGAGAGAGAGAGAGAGAGAGAGAGAGAGAGAGAGAGAGAGAGAGGGGAAGGGAGAGAGAGACAGAGAGGCAGAGACAGAGAGAGACAGAGAGGCAGAGAGGTAAAGAGACAGAGACAGAGAGGGAAAGAGGAGAAAGAGAGAGGGGAGAGGAAGGAGGTGGGTGACACGAGGTAAAGAGAAAGAAGTGGAACAAGAGAGAGAGAGAGAGAACACAGATATATTGAAAAGCAGGATGGTGGTGTATTAAATCAGGAGAGCTCCCAAGTTCCCTCAGTAGAGAATGGTCATGTGACAGTTGTGTGCAGGGTAGAGATCGTGTGGGAAATCACAGCCACTCGTGATGTATCTTGCACTTTGCAAAGCTATCAGATGCAATACAGCACTATTAGCAATTCTGAGAGTTCAGCATTAGCCCATTCTCAGCTTCTCCCTTTAGGCAGGGGCCGAGTATTATCCATGGAAGGACAACGAAGCATATGATTTGATGTCACTCAGTTTTAAAAAATGTAGGGAAAATATCCCCCGGAAGGATCCCCCTGGAAGCACTGCTGAGTGAAATGCCAACTACACAGATATTTAAGACAAGGAAAGGGAGGAGGAGCGAGCAATCTACCTCCCAGGGCTGGTTCCTGAGTCTGCACCTGAAAAATGACTGTGATGGTCTTTGCAGTTTATCAAGTGTTCTGGCAGAGGTGTCAGGCACAGAGAACTCGCTTGTCACTCCAACACTCCCTGGCATTTGCTAACCACAACAAGGAATGGAGGGCAAAAGGATTACAGAATTAAGCGGCACCGGTACAGCAGCTGGCAAGGGGCTGAGATTTAGCTGTCACTTTGAAGAAAACTCCATTTCATTTTGTGATTTGGAAGGAGTGAACGTTAAAAAAAGAAGGGCTGGGTGGAGCCAGCCTTCGGCCTGTCTGCAGGGAAACATGAGCGGTCCCCTCAGCAAGTCCAGGGGTGCTGGATGCCAGATGGCTTTGATGGCTCATCTCCCCTCCGCGTGGGGAGAAACCCCCACATATCTCAATAAGGCCCTATGTGATAGTTCCCTCTATGTGGTCCTGAACTCTATGAGAAACTCTTGAGGCTCTTTCCATGAGCCTTTTTGTTCCAGGAATGCTGCTAACACATCACTTTCTCTGGAAGACCCAAGTTAAGCATCACTTTCAAATACCTAATTACTGTCCCCAAGGAGTCTTTGACTCTCCTTCAGATATGTTGCATTATACCTGTCACCTGGACAGAGGTTGATCACTATTTCTGTTTTTATACTGAACTGTATAGTTTCTTGAGGCTGTAGATAGATATCTGACATTTCCTGATAATCACCTGTATGCCTTGTACTGAAGAGACACACACAGATAAATGGGAAGAAGCCATAATACTGAAAGAAAGGGTTAAAATAGTGTGTAAAAATAATACAGAAATTTAAGAAATAAAAATAAAATGCTTATTTTTGGTTGTTATTTCATATAAGTTTATGAAATAGATTCTAGGTGTAGTAAATATGGAAAATGACTGTACAACACTAGTACATGCCATTTTACTTTGCTGTGCTATGCATTCATTTAGCTTTTTGGTTATATTGAAACAGGTTATATGAGTCAAAATAAAACCCAATGAATTATTATGCACTATTTAAATAAGGGAAAAAAAGGTGTTAAGGAAATACCAGATCAAAATGTCTATAGTGCAAGTATTAGGCTGCCAATTCACCTCCTAGGGCCAACCAGATGTGCTAACAGTAGCCCCAGGGCCTTTGATGCTTGGGACACTTGGCATAACAGAGTGAACAATCTTTAGTACACATCCAGGTGTGTGTAAGCACTTCCACAAAATATATGTGAGTACCATGACCAGTAACACAAATCTTGTCAGGCATATTGCACAAGCATCACAGTGCCCCTACTGATAACTCAAACAAGAAAGTACAAAGGAACTGCATTGAAAGGGGTCTGAGGCCAGGGCACTTGGTATGTAAACAGGGCAACTAAATGAGTCACCCTGGATGCAATAATGGGAAGTGTTCAAACTCTACAACTAAGTATGCAAATACTCCTTGGACCTTGCTAAAACAAGAATAACAAAGTGACCAGAGATGGGTGGGACATGAGAGAAAATATCAGGACACCAAACAGAAGGTTGTGATGATAAGTGACAGAGGTCCTTGCATGCTTTGTTCTTTTAATCAGCAATAAGCACATAATTTCCCTTTTATTTTAAGATAAAATCCCTGGGATAAGACTTAAATAGAATGCAGATTATTTTTGATGCTTTCAACACTGCAGTGAAGGTCTACAACTAGAAATATATTACACTGGACAGAGTGCAAATGTCAAAGTCAATTTCAGCTTGAACCCTGAGACCATTTGGTTGACCAGACATCAACATCTGCTACTCTGAATGCTGAGGACTGTCTCATTGGGCCTCCACTTGTGCTGCTGGGCTGGTGGGCAAGAATCACTGCAGGGAGACCCAGGATCTTCTGAAGACCTCTTTGGAAGCCCTCCCCAAAGGAATTTGTGTACTTATTACATTTCTTTTCTTTCAATGTGATATACATATGTATTTATTATGTATTTATATATATATGTGTGTGTATATATATGTTTACTGTTTTCATCCTGTTGACAGTTACTTTTTTTTGTTTTTTGCTTTTTGGGTCACACCTGGCGACGCACAGGGCTCACTCCTGGCTCTGCACTCAGGAATTGCCCCTTGTGATGCTCAGAGGACAGGGGACCATATGGGATGCTGGGAATCGAACCCAGGTAGGCCGAGTGCAAGGCAAACGTCCTACCCACTGTGCTATCACTCCAGCCCCACACAGTTACATTTTTATTTGTTTTTTTTTCATTAAATAGAAATGATCTTCATGCTCAAATTTTTACCAAACAATAGATAAATCTTAGTAAAACACGGCACTACCAGGGATTGTTAAAAATAACTTTCAGGTATAGCTGCTGTTGGCAGAGAATCAACTCAATCTCAATCTTTGGAATTTTCTCGATGAAAATCCAAAGCAACACATTCAATATGAACAACAAAACAAATGAACACTTTCAGTACTTAAGAATCAAATCACTGTATTTTAGGTCAGGTAGTGGATGAGGAAAGAGACCATTTATTGCAAATATTTTCTTATCAAAGGTTAAAATGAAACAAAACTTTAATACTCAGTTCATTAGCAGCCCAAATTAACTGGTCCAATTACTTTTAAAACCTTAACATTGACACACTGCTTTATCCAACCAACATCCCAGCATTGTAGGTAAAGAATGGGGAGGAAGCCACCTATAATTTTTATTACTTGGACACTCTTAGGCCTAGACAAATAATTTTGAGACAGTATATGCAATATAAGTCTATTGTAATCAGTGTTCAGTTTGTAGCATGAGACAGACAGTTTCAGGAAAAGAGAAAAATATTGCCTAAGAATCCATATTTAAATTGAACCTTTAAAGATGAGAAGGGACTTCTCCTTAAAAAAAAAAAAAAGATAGAATCAGGTAACTTCCAGTACCCTCAGGGAATTCAAAATCATTTTACATGGTTGGAATACTAGAGAGGCAAGTACTGGAGTTACAGACGTGATAAGGATCAATTTATAAAGCACTATGCTTGTTACGAAAGGGTTTTATAATTGTTACTTCAGGGCTTGACAACTACCATTAAACAAAGATTTAATAAGTAATTAAAAAAAATTTCTACCACCACCTACTTCTGTTGTTTTCTTGAATATTCGATCCTTGATACTCTTGCACTAAATGTCTTTGTAACTTAAGACTATATAATGCATACTATGTCCTTCAATTATAGATTGCTTGTATTGTTCTCTAATATGTTCACATTTTCATGTTTCTATAACTAGCTTATGTCTGAAAATTTTTCTATTACCTCAAAATATGCTACACAGAACAATCACTTAAGAATCATTTATTGGTTGATACCTTAAATAATGATAATTATTCATTAAAACACTTTAAATGTTCAGAAACAAAATTCTGCATTCTTAAACCAAGGGCTGGAAAATAACACCAGGTTAGGGTCTACATATCACATATTCAAGATCTAAAGTTGGGAGGCATATGCCACTCCTGAAAACCACTGAGCATAGTATTATATGCTGTGAGCATGGCACTATGGCCAGGTGGCCCCAGCACTGTTGAGTACAAGGAAAGTTCTAACACTGAGTCATTAATCTAGATGATAATGTAAGATTACAGATGGTATGTTTTTAAAAATTAAGAAATTCAGGGCTGAGGTGAAGTACAGCAGGTAGGGTACTTACTTGCCTGTGGCCAACAAACTAAGCCTGGCATCCCAGATGGTTCCCTGAGAACTACAGGAATAATCACTAAGCATAGAGCCAAGGATAAGTCAGGAGCAACAACAGGCATGCTTCCCCCCAAACAAGAAAGCAAACAGAAACAGAACACTGAAAAAAGGATTGAAGGTGGTCGAGGAGTTAGTACAGTGGTTATGGCATATGATTGATATAAGCCTGATGGGGGTTCAATACCTGGTACTACATGGCTGCACAAGTATCACTAGGGAGTAGCTCAAGAATGCCCTGGGAACTTCTGGGATGTTTCATATAAGCCTGACAATATAGAGTCCTACTACCACCATACTGTCAGGTCCTAGCATTTAGCCACTTGCCTGGTTGTTTAAATATTGCTAGGAGCATCCTCCACCCACAAAATAAAGAAGGTGGAAGAGGGAGGGAATGGAGGAAGGAAGGTGGTACACAAATAAAGAAGTAAAGATGGAAGAAAGTAGAGATGGAAGGAAGGAAGGAAGGAAGGAAGGAAGGAAGGAAGGAAGGAAGGAAGGAAGGAAGGAAGGAAGGAAGGAAGGAAGGAAGGAAGGAAGGAAGGAAGGAAGGAAGGAAGGAGGGAGGGAAGGAGGGAAGGAGGGAGGGAGGGAGGGAGGGAGGGAGGGAAGGAAGGAAGGAAGGAAGGAAGGAAGGAAGGAAGGAGGGAAGGAGGGAGGGAAGGAAGGAAGGAAGGAAGGAAGGAAGGAAGGAAGGAAGGAAGGAAGGAAGGAAGGAAGGAAGGAAGGAAGGAAGGAAGGAAGGAAGGAAGGAAGGAAGGAAGGAAGGAAGGAGGGAAGGAGGGAAGGAGGGAGGGAAAGAAGGAAGGAGGGAAGGAGGGAGGGAGGGAGGGAAGGAAGGAAGGAAGGAAGGAAGGAAGGAAGGAAGGAAGGAAGGAAGGAAGGAAGGAAGGAGGGAAGGAGGGAAGGAAGGAAGGAAGGAAGGAAGGAAGGAAGGAAGGAAGGAAGGAAGGAAGGAAGGAAGGAAGGAAGGAAGGAAGGAAGGAAGGAAGGAAGGAAGGAGGGCAATCACTCCTTTGTTGAACTGAGACACTGAATGTCACCTGTTTAATGCTTTAAGAAAACAGCTGGGTCTCAAATTAGAGCAGGGTATATATTATGCCCAATGTACTAATGTTGAAGGATTTTTTAGAGCCTCTATCTCCTAAGAATTCATTTAAGTTGCTATTATAGATCGAGTTCCAGTGACCTTATGTCCTTTAGGTGCTCATAAACAGCCAGTTAACTGAGGAAATATTCACAGAACACTATCTTCAGAGTTCCTCTGGCTAATCAGCCTAAACGAAAGGTCAAGTGAAAGGAAAAAAAATGGTGTCTTCAGGATGCAGGAGAGACAGTTCAGGGGTTAGTGGCAGACTCCAGTTTGATGCTCAGTACTTTATGGTCCTCTGGGTAGCACAGCCTACAGTCCTGCGGGGCCTGAAGTACTTCTGACATGATCAAGGTAATTTTCAGTATCATAGTTCCTGGAAGGCACCTCATTCTAGTTGACAGAAAACTGCAGGTGGGATCTGCTGGTCTTCCTGATCAACATGAAGTAGCCCCCTTCCTCAAAAATGATATGTTCATGTGAAAACTGGACCAGTTATTTATGATATCATCAATGTTGAGCTTAGTCTCAAACAGCAAGCCTAAGAACTAAAGCATAATCCTACAAACCATTTCATTTAGCCGTCCGTCCCTCTCGGAGAGCCTGGCAAGCTACTGAGAGTATCCTGCCAGCATGGCAGAGCCTGGCAAGCTCCCCATAGCGTATTGGAGATGCCAAAAACAGTAATAAGTCTCACAATGAAGACGTTACTGGTGCCTGCTCGAGCAAATTGATGAACAATGGGACAACAGTGATACAGTGCTATTATTGGCTTCAATATGGCATACCAAGCTTGGGTTATGTTTTAAAAATCTGGTACACCATTCTCTCTCTACTTTTGGGCTTTGTGGCTTGCAACACAGACACTGAGAGGTGGGAAAGGAGGGGTATACCAGGGATATTGGTGGTGGGGAATGTGTACTGGAGGAGGGATGGGTGTTTGATCATTGTGTGATTGTAACCCAAACATGAAAGCTTGTAACTATCTAATGGTGATTCAATAAAATTAAAAAAAATTAGTACGTCAAAGGTGGATTTTTTAAAAAATATTTTTGTTTTACTCTCATTGTTAAGATAGCCCATATGTGTTCTTAACAGGTTTTGTACTAATAATGACTTGAGATAAGTCCTAATTCTGACCTGTGGGCCATCTGTGATTTTTTTTTTCCTTCTGTGTCACACCTGGCAATGCAGAGAGGTTACTCCTGGCTCTGCACTCAGGAATTACTCCTTGCTGTGCTCAGGGGACCATATGGAATGCCGGGAATCAAACCTGGGTTGGCCCCGTGCAAGGCAAACATGCTGTCCTATTTCTCAAGCCCACCATCTATGATTTTATTTCTAGATCCTTTCTAACATAAATTACATGCCTCTCTCCTTCACATCACTTTCCTACTGTCCTCTCTATAGTTACTTCTTCTCCTTACATTCCATTAAAAATTATTAGTTTCACATCAGAAGTTCCAGTGCACATGAATTTTATTATTGAAATCACAAGCCTTTGCTAAAAATTCACTCCTAAACACCAATAAAACAAAGCAGGACAGTATAACATGTGATAAAGGTCATGCCATGTAACATTGGACAGGCATTGTTGCTTGTTTATAACGAAAATGCTGAATATCTGAAGAAAATCTCTTCCCATCATATCTAAACCAAGGCATAATATAAATAGATCTTCTTCTTTTTTTTTTGCTTTTTGGGTCACACCTGGCTATGCACAGGGTTTACTCCTGGCTCTACACTCAGGAATTACTCCTGGCGGTGCTCAGGGGACCATATGGGATGCTGGGAATCGAACTCGGGTCGGCCGCATGCAAGGCAAACGCCCTACCCACTGTGCTATTGCTCCAGCCCCAGATCTTATTTCTAATATCTTCAGAAATGGCAGGATTGGTTTAGAAATTATACAAAATGCAAGCGAAACATCTGTTACGGGATTGTTAATTTCTGAATAATATTGTAATCTTTTTTTTAAGAATTTTATTTTATTGAATCATCATGTGGAAAATTACAATGCTTTCAGGCTTAAGTCTCAGTTATACAATGCTGAAACAACCATCCCTTCACCAGTGCCTATATCCCACCACCAAAAAAATAATAATAAAAATAAAAAAAGCACACCTCCCATCCCGCCCCCCCCCGGAACCCTCCGCCATGTAACTGATAAATTTCACTTTACTTTCTATTTACTATGATTACATTCAATATTTCAACACAAACTTCACTATTATTGTTAGGAGTACCCCACTAGTCAGACCTGTTGTGAAGAAATATGATTTTGGATTTCTGTACTTTAGCAACTAAGTCCATGGAGATTTCTTCCAGATATTGGATCATTGCAAGTTTGTAAACCCCATCTGTGGTCCTCATAATATGGCGGTCACCATGCCCTTCACCACCGGCAAGGAAGAGGCGAGAGAGAGAAATACCTTTCCCCTCCTGGGCGGGCATGGGGCCGCGGCTTAGTTCTCAGTCTGGAGACATTTTGCGAGGAGCTGCCCATGCAGAAAAATTAGCTGGCGTCTGGAGTCACGCTCATGCAGCTGCGGAGAGGCCACACCTGAATGATATTGTAATCTTGACTTTAAGAATATGAGTTTGTTCAATAGCAGAGAAATTGTTGTACTAAGATAAAATTTAATAAGTATTAATTATTTGATTTCTTGGTTGAAGACTTTTTTTCCCAACTCTATGCTCCACCCAAATGCCTGTCCAATGGTCATGTGTCAATCTCTCCTTGAGAAGAAATAAAAGTCGGTATTATCAATCTTGTAAGTGCCAAAATGTTTAATAAAATACCTCAGAAACCCTAGGATTTTTTATTCAATTAATATGCATCAAACATTTACTCTATGATAGGTAGTAAAAAATGTGAACTAAACTGTACATACAGAATGGCCAAAAATTTAATGACATTTAAAATCTAATCAAACTATTATTTCTAACATTGGAAGGTCAACTTTTTTATCCTCCCTTAACCCACTAACAAAATATAGAAGTTTAAACTATGCATTAATGTAGAATATGTAAGAAATATTTAACATGTGGTTTGAAATGTCTATTTGAAATAAAAGGTTGTTTTATTTTTTTAATCCAGGTAGAACATTTTTCTAAAATACCAAAGTATCTTGAACTATTACTAGTGAGTTTGGGGTCAAAACAAAAATAAAAGTTGGTTTCAGCTTTTTGACAATAGTACATTAGTGAAGTTTTGACCTGTTTTGCACTGTTTTTCTTTCCTTTTCTTTTCCTGAACAAAGTCAATTTATATTTTCTTGTGAGGCTAAGTTCTTCTTAGAAGTTGTATTAAGAGCCAGCTTCTGTTGACTCAATGGGAACATATTGACAGGTGTAAATAAACCAAGAACAAGTTGAAGAGCTAAAATAATCAAAAGTCAGATCTGAAACAAAGGAACTGGGGGATGAGAGGGCACACATACATATTTTCCAGGGAAGGAAACGAATACAGGTTGATCCCGGAGTGACTAGGCAAGTTGTCCTTGGCCTACCTATTGAGCTGCCCATATCCTTATACAAACTCTTAGAGGCTCTGTATGCCACCTCTCTGCTCATTACAGCTTTAATTTACAGGATGTGAAACCACAATATTAATGCTCAAATTACAGAATTAATATTACGAGTCTTCCTGTTTCATGAAATGGGTGATAATGCAAAGTGGAAGCCATTTAGTC
This sequence comes from Sorex araneus, assembly GCF_027595985.1. Classification (NCBI taxonomy): domain Eukaryota; kingdom Metazoa; phylum Chordata; class Mammalia; order Eulipotyphla; family Soricidae; genus Sorex; species Sorex araneus. Next base: position 142,016,169 of record NC_073303.1, on the reverse strand, counting down.
ACTCTTACAAATCAGTTTCCCACAAATGCCAGACCTGGACTGCCTTTTAGTCAGAAGCAGATACAATCATCTGTTTCTACTTAAGGTCATACTGTGGTTTCTCCCAGAATTGCTCTGAACCCAAAAGGTCACAATTTCCCCATTTAGGTGGGGGAAAGTAATTGGTTTAACCACTAAATATTATTTGTGTTATCTTTGAAGTGTGTCTGTAAATCTTGAAGTGGAAAAGTGATATACATAGTGTGTGTATATATTCATGTACACAAACACATACAAAATCACAGTCCCTAGTCTTTAGAAAAACTCAGGATCATCTTGATATCTAGAAAAATATCTCGTTGGTCTGAGAAATACTTGACATCTTCTTGGTATCTAGAAAAACAATCTTCTTAACTGTATTTATTACCAATTTATTTGTTCAGACTGAATATATAAGATCTTACAAATCAATAGTGCTGAGTACATAATAATGTATGCTTATGAAGAGGAGGAAAAATATCTTATCTAGCATCGAGCATACAGTTGTTCATGTACTTTGTATTCTATATGAATTTCTCAACTATATTATCTATAAATCATTAAAAAGGACATATAAAAGTTATTATAAAGTAGTGAATATTATTGTTTAACAAATTTGAGTATATTTTCTAGGAAAATGTAAATAATAAGAGAACACAGGTAAAACTAATAGATAATTTTTTTAAAATTATTAAAGAATATGTTTAATAAAAAAGAAAAAATCTAATAGATAAAATTGGAAGATTTTACTCATCTTGGCAAGGTGAGACAGTCTCATTTCATGCAAAAGCAAATATTTCCTGGCATCTATCTACTCTTTCCTAGGAACTTAGGCTAGATAGGTGATTGAATGATGGTAATACACTTAAATTTTAGTTGTTAATTTTAATTTCATTCTTTAGTTTTAAAATATGTTCCTGTATACAAATAATATGCTATAAAGAAAATAAATTTAAAAGACTATCACCTTCATGTATCAACTACCTAGAATAAACTTGACAAGGGAGATGAATGACTAATAGAGTAAAAAGTAGGAATCATTGCTAAGAGAAATAGAAGAAGACATCAGGAAATGGAAAGACTTCATATTGGGAGACTTAACATTGTTAAAATGACTGTCCTACCCAAGAGATAAGGGCAGATGATAGAGATAAGGACTGGCATTCATGAAGGAGCCCCAATTTTGTCCCCAATACCTCATGGTTCCCTAAACACTATCAAGATTGGCCTCTAAGCACTGTTATTTGTGCTACACTCCTTACCTAAGGAATGTGAACCTTGTTAGTAAAGGAAGTGCATTAGGGAATCATTAAGAAGTTTAAGCAGCTTTGATAAGAGATATGTCAGATTTGGAGAAGAGAGGAGAAGGGGAAAGTGGAATACATATTAACTTGCCATTTGACTGTTAAGATTTATACCTAACACTTGGGTTTCTAACTATCTTCTCTCTGGGCTCCCTGAACTTCTACAGGTTTATCCAATTTACAGTGAATATTGATTATAAAAATTTAATTTTCAAGGAATTTTTTTAAATATAATATACAGCATATATGTGTCTATAGGGAATTATCAAAGACATTTAGCATTCAGTAACTCATTTGGCTTTCTTAAAACACTAATTTCCTTACCTATAAAATAAGGAAATAAATAATAATACTTAATTCTGGGTCTGACACATAGAAAGTAACCCCATAACTCAAAGCTATTATGCATTAATTGTGACAAAATTATAAGTACAATCTTTGAGATCATTCAAATAGGCTTTTATACTCTGGTGGACTCTGAAAGGGAAATTCAGTAGTCATCACTTCCCAGGCCCTAAATTAGACAAAATGACATGGTATTTGAAAAGGCTCTGCAAATAGATGCTTTAAAGAAAATGCAAGCAGGTTTATGTTGTTTGCTTGCCATTCACCATGCTTTTTCAGTTTTATATTGTTTGCTCAATTTGTAGTTATTTGGGCAGAGCATATAAACTCTAGTTACACACTGTGCCCATTAGTCCCCATAAACACACACCCTGTTATTTTAAACAATTATATTTTCTTTCTAACTCAAGAAGTTCTTACAGCTAACAAACTGTGGTCCTAAGCACAGTATACTGAGTTTTTTCAAGGGTATGAAGTTTTTTTTCTCTGAATCAAAACCTTAGGGTACTAACAAAACATATTATCATCTATAGTTGGATACTGCGCCAAAGATACTCTGGGATTCAGAAAGGTTTCAAGGCACAGCTGAATTATCCAATTGTGATCCTGATGCAGAGTACATTAAATATACTAAGACAGTTGCTTGCCAGTGCACCAGATTACTGAAATTCTTGGGGAAAAATATTACAACCCTTTCAGAGTTCTTCAATTTCTCAGGATAGGCTTGATCTTGCAAATCAACCCAATATATGTATGCTATCCCGTGCTATAAAGCTAGGTAGGGGACATTACTATCCAGCTCAGAGGCACATCCCAATGAACTTTCTTATATCCATTCAGATTTCTGGTTAAAATACTCTAACTGTAGATATTTTTAAATGCTTACCACTGCCATTCAATTATGGTGAGAAAAGACTAAGTTATAGAATTTAGTGAGAATTGTGGAAATGATTTCAAGTAAGAAAATGTTATACAGGGGTGATCCTATGATTACAGTTTTCTCAGATTACATATTAGAAACAGTTCTAGAAATAGTTTCCCCATTAAGAGGATATGGGAAAACAAGAAAAGAACCACTGGGTACCTCTCAATAATATCACTTTCTTTTGGTGTAGGCAAAAGCTGACTAGAGTCCCTGAGAATCCCAAATTGCACTCAGATATCAGTCTAGCTTTTGGAATTTTGTGCAGCTAATCATTAAGATACATGTGGGATAAAGAAGCCAATCAAGGACAGCAAGAAACATGAATAAATGGGCTCAGCTTGAATTTCATGTTTGAAGAATATTTCAAATATATCCAGGGTCATTCTCTGGTGTCTATATTTCCAGCTTCACAAAAGAGACAAGAATTAGAGAGTAAAAGGGAATGCTCCTGGCAAAGTCGGGGGGTGGAGGGGGAATGGGAGGGATACGGTGAACATTGGTGGTGGAGAAGGGGCACTGGTGGAGTAATGGGTACTCGATCATTGTATGATTGAAACATAAGCACAAAAATTTTTGTAAGTCTGTAACTGTACCTCACAGTGATTCATTAATTTTTTTTAAAAAAGAGAGAGAGACAAAAATCTAGATAATTACTCAAAGAATCTGAGGTGGGAGAGCGACAGTTTAAAACACATGAGCAGTATTCAGGTCATGTATAGCATGTGACTTTAGCCCTTATCTTTCTCTGGGCAGAACTGGTGATCTGAACTATATAGAAAGCATACATCCTTAAACATAATGACCTATCCAACCTCTTTAGACATATATTGAAGAAATGGATTAAATGAGAAGACCTGCATCTTAAAAGCAATCATTTAACTACTCAAGTGTAAAGCAGTTTTATGTAAAACAATAGAAAGTTGAGGGATTAAATTTGAGTTTCAAATTACATTGGAAAAACAATGGTGTGGCAATAAAAAAGATTTAAAATTTGGCTAGCTCTTATTTTATTCTGGATTGATGGATAACATATTTTCTCCACCTCAGTTTCATCATCTGTGAAATTGGAATAATGGTACCTTGGGGTAACATACCTTGGGGTAACTAACTTAATGTTTACTGTATTGCTTATAATAATAAATTCTTCAGATACTGGAATAGTATGTGGTGAATATAAACTGAAGTGAATAAATCAATATAAATGAAACCATTGCTTATATAGTATAAGTATACATAGCAAATACATTACATGAGGAGGGTAATGAAATATTTTCTTAGGTGGAAGAAAGAAGCATAGCACTGAAAAGTATAAAATGGGTCATTCCTAATGGGTGAAAATATTCCACATAATGCATTGCCCATCACTAAGCGTCTAATTTATACCAGCCAGCTACATTTTCAGGAAGTCATTAATGTGTATTTGTAAATGTCAGGAACATGGTAGTCTGAAAAATAAATATTTGCCATTGCACATGTTTCAGAATCCCACCCCCAGCCATGAAAATTATCTGGGTTTTCCCAAGACATGAAAAAAATGTTTTCTTCCTCTCTGGTTATTTCTCTAATATGTCTTATGACCTGTAATACTGTATTGCTGGGAGTATACATCCCTGGGAATTCAGGGAGCCAAACTGCCTGTTTTAATTTCTTCCATGCCAGTGAAATTGCATCCTTGTCAATGGAATATTCAATTCTGTCATGCAGGAAAACTCAGAAGATCTCAATTTTGCTAGAAACCAGAATGCATCCTGGTCCCAAACTATCAACATTGTTACAATTACTGTGTATGATTCTTTATTTTTATTTTTTTTATTAGAGAATCACTGTGATGTACAGTTACAAACTTATGAACTTTTGTGTTTGCATTTCACTCATACAGTGATTGTTTACCTATCCCTCCACCAGTGTCCATTCTCCTCCACCAATGATCCCAGTATCTCTCTCACCACCCCACCCTGCCTCTGTAGCAGGGCATTCATTCCCTTTTGTTCTCTCTCCTTTTGGGTGTTGTAGCCTACAATAGAGGTATTGAGTGGCCATCATGTTTGGTCCATAGTCTACTTTCAGCTCACATCTTCCAACCCAAATGGGTCCTCCCAACATCTTCTACTTCGTGTTCCCTTCTCTATCTCAGCTGCCTTTTCCTCCAGCATGTGAGGCCAGTTTCCAAGCTGTAGGGCAGACCTCCTGGTTCTCTTCTTTACTACTCCTGGGTGTTAGTCTCCCACACTGTTATTTTATATTCTACAGATGAGTGCTATCTTTCTATGTCTGTCTCTCTCTTTCTGACTCATTTCACATAACATGATACTTTCCATGACATCCCCTGACCCCCTTCCCATACTGTGTATGTTTCTTATATGAACATTTCTTTTGTCACCTTAAGGGATGTGCAATGAATCCTTAGCAGGGTACAACTTGCTGTTCTCAACTTCTGAGCCCCCAGAGCCTTAGTTACTGCTAAATGACTGTGTTTTTGTTTAGATTCACTAAGGGGAATGTGAGACTCATGTGATTTAATAATTTCAGTGTTTCCTTGTGGTTTTATCTTTTGGGGTGGGGGAGGACTGTGAAACAGGATACACCTGGTGGTGCCCTGGATCTGTACTCAGGAGTCATCCTTGATGTAACTTGGAGGATCAGATGTTTGCACTTGGGGAGTGAACATAGATTGGATGTGTGCAAAGCAAGCACTCTAGCTGTTGTCCTATATCTCTGGCCACTGTCTTCAATCAATTTTATTCACTGGAGTTTATAGTTATTTTCTCAATGCTTCAGACTGAAATATTTTAAATGGGGTATTTTGGATGTACTTGTGTTTAGCATTATGTTGCAGAAGTTGGCAAATTCCTAACAGAGAGTAATATGCATGTTCTAAAAGCTTCATTGACCTGGCAGAAAAAAACCCTCAGATTCTTAAATTCTGGTACTAGATATATAGATTTTTGGGATTTTACATCTATACTTCATCAAATTATGTTTTATAAACTGAGTTAATTTTCTGATTATCATAAAACCATGGTAACCAAAATTTCAAAAGTAACAATTGAGCCATTTAAATGACAATGTGCCAAAATAATTACAATTTTGGATTTCCATACATATGCTGCCACTTTTTCATAAAATCTTTGTACTTTTCTGCAGAAATTTCTAATTCTATAACAATTGGTTTTTGACATATCCCATTTTCACTTGTCAAACTGTTTAGCCGACCCTGTGGAACTGTGGAGAAGAAAAGAAACTTGTTCCTCAATCTGGAATCAGTGCCCAAGTAAACTAAACACGATTTCCACTTGTCTGGGTTCCAGTTAATTTCTCAAACACTGGAATAGGAAGTTTTTAAGTGTGAGATTAACTTATTAATAGAATTAAGCTGAAAGTTTCAATTAATTCAAAAGTAACTTGGTAATATTGCCACATTAGCATACAGAGTTCTGGCATGCTTTCTTTATGTAGAAAAGAGAGAAAAGGAAGGTCTCACCTACTTTTATTGAAGATTTCCATAAGTCTGGACACTTTACAAAGGTAACATTACATGAATCTATTGGTGGGGAAATTGTCAACAACTGTCAGCTGCTAACTTCCATCTACAGTAAAATTTGTTATGTATGAGTTATTCTCTGCTATTTGCTTTAGAAGGTTCGAATATTTTAGTTCCTAGAAAGTGTAAAACCTGAGGGGATTCAGAATGGTATTTTAAAGGGAAAATTGAAAAACACATATTTTTAAATTAAAAATTTTCTGTTGCATATTTTACATTTCATTTAAACTATCTGCAAAAACAACGAATGCATTAAAAATAAATAACAAAAGATAGCACAGAATTGGTCAAGTATTATGACCACATTATGCCTATATGATTTTTGTAATCAAGACTTCCCCATGTGACTCCTGGTAAGCAAAATTAAATATGTTACTGAATACAAATATAGTAAATCTAATGAGGATTATCTCTGGCATTTGGGGGAGAATAAAATACTTCTTTTCTTTAAAACCATCCTATAAATAAACAAGAACTTTATACCAGTTTAAGAATCATTAAAGATTCTTGAGTCAGAGGGAGAGGGACACAGAATGATTGCACTCATTTGTGAGATATAAAAGAAAATTTAAGAAAAAAAGCATAGCTTGTGAGGCCAGAAGAACCAGTCCATGGTTGGAAGCCAGCCACAAATGGGGAGGGAAGTACACTGGGGACAGAGAAGGGACCGCTATGACAAAGTTGGAAAAGCTCATCATGGACAAAAACACAGTGCTGAAAAAGATAAAGTGATATGCATGATACTTTTTGACTACCAGTATTGCAAACCAGTTTTAGAGAAAAAAAAGTTCCATGAAAGGAAGTACCATGTTATTAATAAAGTGTCATTATTAATTAATGTTAATATAAACATTTATTAATGTCAATATCAATAAAATTTTATTAATATTATAAATTTAATTTATAAATTAAAATTATAAAATTTAATGTTATAAATAAAATTAAATTAAAAACTAAAAGCACCCAGGCAAATATTTTATTTAAGAGCAAAATTCCCAATATATGTCATTATTTGGTTTAGTGATGACTTTAAGTGTAGAAATAAATATATGCATTTAATTCTATATTCAAAAAAGGGCAAGGGGGGAGGAGAAAGGGCTAGAGAAGTCAATAAAATGAGATCCTGGCAGTACATATTAAATCTGTGAAAAAAAAAAGGCAGAACCACAATAATCTAAATTAATTTTAATGAGTTCTTTTAAAGAGGATGATGTTCTTGAGAAAGATAGAGTAAAATAAACATTAGTCAGGGGGAAATGCAGCTCAAAATGGGTGAAGGAAGTGGAAAAAATATATCCAATTGCTTTAAATGATGTTGAGTGTTCCTGCTGAGACAAATTACAACCTTGGGGTACTGATAAACCTCTCAATTGAAGTAATTAATTAGAGTGTTTTAAAAGAAATAATGGAGAAGTACAAGTGTGATGTAGACCAAGGATAGGCAAAGTACTTAATTTTCAGAAGAGAAAATGTGAATCATGCAAAATAATTTTGATGTTGATTTATGAAAAGTAATGCAATGCTTACTAGGAGATATGAATAGGAACAGAACAATTTAGGGTGTTTTCCCCACAAATCTGTATTCCTAAAACAATTAAGATTTTATTTGAAAGATGCAGTAAATATGAATTATTAGGATTATTTTCATGTTTCTCACCTTTTTGTGAACTTCATTATTTTATAAGATCAAGGTATAGGAAATGTAACATTAGCTGAATTTGTAACTGATCAAAGACAACTATGTGGTTTTTGTGATTAATGGTTAAACTCTTCTTAAAAGCTTGGTATTGGCACCATACTAACCCAGATCTAGTTATAATATTTAAAACATAATTCCATTAAGTGATGATCACATTTGTAAATAAGATTTTGAGAACAGGAATAGTGAATTACTGGTGTGGTGTGACAGTACTGGTAGGTAAAATAATATGGTAGAGTAGTGTTTCTCTAAGGTGCAACTACAAGGTGGGGCATGGGGGCATGTAGTAATGACCTCTAGTGGTACTGAGAAGTAGTTTCCATTTTCATAAAAACAGATTACACTTCATTTTTAAAATATCTACTATACAGGCGGGGGGGCTAAGGGTGGGGGGGGCTAGGGGTGTGGGGGATTAGGGGTGTGGGGGTGCGGGGTGGAGCTATACTGGGATTCTTGGTGGTGGAATATGTGCACTGGTGAAGGGATAGGTGTTTGAGCATTGTATAACTGAGATTTAAACCTGAAAACTTTGTAACTTTTCACATGGTGACTCAATAAAAAAATTAAAATTAAAAAAAATTAAAAAATAAAAAATATCTACTATAATGCATGCAACTACTATGAATTAGAGAATTGTACACAGTTAGGTTTTTGATACACAATATTCCCTCAACAATCCCACCACCAGTATCAACTTCCCTCCACCAGTGCTCCCAGGTTCCCTCTCTCTCCACACCCCTCCAGACACCTTTTAAATTTGGTTATCTGGAGAGGATGTGGGGAGAAAGGGACCCTTCTTCACTGCTGGTGGGAATGCCGACTGGTTCAGCCCTTCTGGAAAACAATTTGGACGACTCTCAAAAAATTAGATATTGAATTCCCATTTGACCCAGCAATAGCACTGCTGGGAATATATCCCAGAGAGGCAAAAAAGTACAATCGAAACAACATCTGCACATGTATGTTCATCGCAGCACTGTTTACAATAGCCAGAATCTGGAAAAAACCCGAATGCCCCAGAACGGATGACTGGTTGAGGAAACTTTGGTACATCTATACAATGGAATACTATGCAGCTGTTAGAAAAAAGGAGGTCAAGAATTTTGTAGTTAAGTGGATGGGCATGAAAAGTTTCATGCTGAGTGAAATGAGTCAGAAAGAGAGAGACAGACATAGAAAGATTGCACTCATCTATGGTATATAGAATAACAGAGTGGGAGACTAACACCCAAGAACTGTAGAAATAAGTACCAGGAGGTTGACTCCATGGCTTCGAGGCTGGCCTCACGTTCCGGGGAAAGGTCAACTCAGAGAAGCGATCACCAACTACATTGTAGTCGAAGGCCATGTGGGGGAAGGGAGTTGCGGGCTGAATGAGGGCTAGAGACTGAGCACAGTGGCCACTCAACACCTTTATTGCAAACCACAACAGCTAATTAGAGAGAGAAAACAGAAGGGAATGCCTTGCCACAGTGGCAGGGTGGGGTGGGGGGGAGATGGGATTGGGGAGGGTGGGAGGGACGCTGTGTTTACGGGTGGTGGAGAATGGGCACTGGTGAAGGGATGGGTTCCCAAACTTTGTATGAGGGAAGTATAAGCACAAAAGTGTATAAATCTGTAACTGTACCCTCACGGTGATTCTCTAATTAAAAATAAATAAATTAAAAAAAAATAAATAAATTTGGTTATCAATGTTTGGGTCTCACGATCTCAGTGTTAATGGCTCTGTGGTTTGGATATTTAGCTTTATCATCACTTAACATATACTCATTGGAATACTACACAGCTGTAAGGAAATGAAAAAAAAATCACGCAATTTGCTGCAACATGGATAGAATTGGAAGACATCATGCTAAATGAAGCTAAGCCAGAAGAAGAAGAAAGCTAAACACAGGATGATATTACATACATGTGGTATGTAGAGTAACAGGTTGATAAAATGCAATGCCCATCACCATTGGTTCTCAGATTCTACCTCTTGGTATCTACTCTCAAGACACAAAAATTTTAATTCAAAAAGACATATTCACATCTCTGCAGCACCAGTAGAATAGCTACAATATGGAGCCAATGGGCTGGAGCGATAGCACAGCGGGTAGGGCATTTGCCTTGCATGCGCTGACCCGGGCTCAATTCCTCTGTCCCTCTTAGAGAGCCCAGCAAACTACTAAGAGTATCCTGTCCGCATACCAGAGCCTGGCAAGCTACCTGTTATATTCAATATGCCAAAAACAGTAATAAGTCTCACAATGGAGACGTTACTGGTGCCTGCTCAAGCAAATTGATGAGCAATGGGATGACAGTGACAGTGACCAGAAGTTCTCACTTAACTGTGCATAAAATCATGATAAGGAAATAGAGGGTATGAAAGGTGGCTCAACTCTTGGTCCTAGATTACAAAATGAAAAAATCAGAAAAGAAAATAAAAGGAGAGAGGACTTAAGAAGAGGTGGTCTAGAGGTGACACGAGTCAATGTCAGGGCATTGAACACATTTGTGGAACAGAAACGAGGTATCTGTGTACATCTGAATCACTAGAGCCAATATGATCACATGTTTGGGACCCAAACTGAGATAAAAATTAAACATAAAAGCTTACCTGATAAGGGGATAGTTAGGGGGATGGGAGAATCCGAAACCTCTGTATTGTTGAAAAGATGCTGACAGTGGTGGTGATAGTCAGTCAGAATATTATATGCCTAAAACTTATATTAGTTTAAGCTTTGTGAATGAGAATGTTTAAATAAAAAACAAGGAGCTGGAGTGATAGAACATGGGTAGGGCTATTGCACATTGACCTTGCACATGGCCAACCCGGGTTTGATTCCCAGCATCCCATATGATCCCCCAGCACTGCCAGGAATAATTCCTGAGTGCAGAGCCAGGAGTAACCCCTATGTATCACTGGGTATTACCAAAAAAAAGCAAAAATAAATAAATAAATAAACAAACAAGAAAATAGCATGGTCACATTTATAAATAGCATGCCCATCTAGGAATTATATACATGGTAGAAGGCCATTCTACTTCAATTTGTGTTATATGCATCACTCCTATAGAATTATACAAAATACCAAGCACTGAAGAGATGCAAATAAACTGAAATGCATTCCAAAGAGAAGACTCAGAAATGTCATGTGACACACAATAGAAGAATCAATTCATAAGACCTTGAGAACAGGTGTTAGTATTGCAATCTCTGAAAATCTGACTGAATTTTAGAATACTATTCTTCAGTGATGAGAAATAACTATCTCTTTAAATCTTGGTTTTGGGATAAAAGTAACTTTACTTTGAGCACAAAATATAGGTTTACTATAGAAAGTTGTAGATATATTTGTTAAAATGAAAAAAAAGCATTTTGTGCACGATTGTTTTGAATTATGCTGTAAATGCTATTTTATGCAAATGCTACCTGCTTACTATAATCTGAACATTTTATGGGCATATACACATATTTTAGCTTTTAGATTAGCATTCAAATCTAAGCATCTTCACATATCAGATTTTCAGGCAATGTCCCCGAAGAAGAGGAAAAAAAAAATCTTAACTCTTGGGGAGTTTATATTTTAGGATCTGTTTAATGAGAGAGGCCATATAAAATACATGCACAGGCAAGCAAATAAAATTTTAAAAAGATCACTGCTGATAATGTGTATCACATAAAGCAATCTGATTTAAAAAATATACCTCTAAAAATATGTGACATTTGTACCGAGTCCTGAGTGAGGAAAAGGAAGAACAATGCTAAAACCTCACAGCAGATGGTTTCAGGCGGTGGGCAGCAAGTATGAAAAGCTTAAAAGGTGAGAATAAATTTGATGTGCTAAAGTAACAGAAAGACAGCTAATGTGGCTTCAGTTTGTGAGAGTGGATGAGGAAGGCAGAACATGATGTCACAGAGATAACCAAGCTGAGATTAGAGAAGGCTTTTGGATTTTCTGCATGTTAAGTGAAACTTTTTGAAGATGATTATGCAGAATGACTTTATTTTAACAGAAATTTTTACAGGCCTGGGGAAATAGTACAACAGTCAGAGTGCTTGACTTGCGTGCAGTCGAATTTGGTTTCATTCTAGGCACTCCTATGGTACTCTAAGCAATGTCATGAATGATTCTTGAGCACAGATCTCTGAGAAAACTCTGAGTATTTCTGGGTGCACCTCAACACAACCATAAAACAATTATCTTTCACGGTAGTACAACAGGATGGATTACTTAGCAAGAAAGGTAGAATTAGCAAATCAACATACTAAGGGATTATAACGAATAGCATCCGGTTTCATCTGGCAAATGTAAAAGAATGAATTAACTACTCTGATATTTTATTTTCAATAGCTGAAAATGGAAAATATTATCTTTTCATTATAAAACATACCTTTGCATATTGTCTTATTACCTGTTTTGTTATATATGATGAAAATCCCAAATGACTAAATAACAAGTTAATCTTTTCTGTGTATACAGTAAGAAGCTAAAAGATTTATAGGTACCTCTGAAATCCTCTAAGGTAATCATAGGATAATTTAAACTTGGTCACACAGTTCGTGATTGAACTATTTTGCATTCAGTTCACATACCTCCAAGGTCCTCAGTGAAAGTAAATAAATATTGGTTTCAAGACTGATGACTAAAATACAGGGATATAGTAGGGGGGAGAATAGGAAATTAGAATTCAGAGTGATTAAAAAAATCCTTCAGTAAGCACAACTCACATAAATAAATTATAGAGGTTAAATTCTTTTAAATGAACTCCAAGGAACTACCCTACCTGTTTAATTATCCCTAAATATTGTTCTTTAGTCAGCCACGTGACTAGAGTATAGAAATATTTTTAGTTGTATTATGATTGATGTTTGTTGCCATTGAGATTATCCCCTGGTTTTAATTCAATTTTTAATGTGGCTTTTCACATGAAAAGTGACAAAAGAACTAACTATGCTGGGGAAAATGTAGGTGGTTAAAGAAAATCCTAAGTCTATTCTGTTTGTCTTCAAAAGCAAACAGGAGTGACAGGGCTGAATCAGAGAAGATGTAGACTATGCATCAAGCACATTCAATAAAAATGTTCCATAGCAGTTGATGTAAGAAGTCATGGACACACACTCCTACTTCCAGGTTAAATGTTCTATTTTCAGATCTCCTGAAGCAATGCTATGCCTCAAAGCAACCCTGATGCGTTTTCCCAATGCTCTTATGGGCTATTAGATTTCGACCGAAGACTAGAGAGAGCTCAACAGCCTGATGATATTTCCTGCTTGCAAAAGATCCAGGTTGCATTCTTTATTTTATTTTTATTTTTTCACATAAACACCATGAGATACACAGATACAAAATTGGCCATGGTTGGGTTTTAGTCATACAATGTTCCATCACTCTTCTCTTCAGCAGTGTGCATTTCCTACCACCAGTGTCCCCAGTTTCCCTCCCACACCTCTAACCCCAGCCTGCCTCTATAGCAGGCACTTTCCCTCTCTGCTCTCTCCCCTGTCCTCTCCCCACTATCCCCTCTCCCTCCCTCTCTTCCCCTAACTATCTCTCTCTCTTTTTTTTTTTTGCTTTTTTGGGTCACACCCAGTGATGCTCAGGGGTTACTCCTGGCTTTGCACTCAGGAATCACTCCTGGCAGTGCTCGGGGAACCTTATGGGACCCTAGGAATCGAACTTGGGTTGGCCGCATGCAAGGCAAATGCCCTACCCGCTGTGCTATAACTCCAGCCCCAACTATCTCTCTCTCTTTATATGCTACAGTCTATGGCCATACCACCCTGAACTCGCCTGATTTCTTCTTTATATGCTACAAATTAGTTCAAAGGAAAGAAAGAGAGACCCAAGGACAGTAGAAAAGGGCCAGGATAAATGTCCATGGTTGGAAGCTTGCCACAGTGGTGTGGAGAGGGCAGCTAGGCTAGAGAAGGGACTACTATGACAGGGACAGCCCAATTGAATGCTTGCTACTCCACGGTTCCCTGAACAATACCAGAAAAGAAAAAAACTGACTCATAGTCCAGGACTAACCTCTGAGCACCAGTAGGTACAGCCAAAAACCAAACCAAAAATAGAGTCCTCTCATAGATCCTTAAACACTATTCATTTAGTCAAGAAGGTCAACCGATGGCTGATAATCATACAGTCACAGGGCTAAGGCCTCCCCTAGTAAACCTGAAGAAAATAATTCAGAAACACAATTAGTTGATCCTCAGGAATAACCTAATTCCCAGTAACAATTATTTCTTTGCGTCTTTTGCGACCTGCATTATCACCTCAGCCACCACACTTTAGTGATTTCTTGTTTGGATATATCTTTCCTAGTTAACAGTTAACAGTATGTCCCCTCCTTTGCCCTGAACACTTTTAATGTTTTTTGTTGTTGTTGCTTTTGAACAGACATGGAGTAAAAAAAGCCAATTTTGCTCTCTCAGAAGATCTACTCCAAAGGTAGAGTTAACAGGCTCAGAAGAAAGCATCTTGCTACTTTGCCAGTGATCTTGGAGAGCTTCTAAACAGTTTTGGGAACCACTGAGTACATTGTAGAAATAAAGTCTTCAGTACTGACTCATCATCATCATCATCATCATCATCATCACCCCTTTGATTGTCTAATTTCTCAAGCAGTCTCAGTAACATCTCTATTCGTCCAAGCCCTGAGATTTTAGAAGCCTACTGTACCTAATCAGTACTGACTACACACCAGAAAAAAGCTAAGAGGGCATGTCCTTTAGTCCTTACCAAAGTAACCGGAGAAAGTCCCATCCCAACACAAGGGGGCGCTGTGATTCTCCACCCAAAGGCCTGAGTGCATTTTCCATAGACTTCCCTCAAGCCTCTCCCTAATTTATACTGCAGAGCCAAAAATGCCAATGTGTATTTGCTTCTTTGTGCATGCATGGCACATTGAACATCTCATACCCCAATTCAGAAATATTCAATTCTATTTTTAAAAAAAGATTGTAATTATTTAAACATGACAACACTCAGAAATTCTACCCTTCTTTGTGCTTTTGGCTCAAGAACCAGCAATGCAGCTGGCTGTCTGCTAGGACAATTAGCAGAAAGTAGCTGCTCTAATCTAGCACCTACTGACTGAAAAATGGCTTTCCTGTATCTTTGCTTGCAAAAAGAGGGGTAAAATGCATCTGGGAAGCTCTTTTCACATATTTAAAAACTGTGAAAACAGCTATCTTAAAGGAAATATGTACTTATTATTGGATCAAAAGTGAAAATTAAAATCTGTTCACTATAAATATATTAGAGTTCATAAAAAGGTGATTTTAGTTACCTAAGATAATTTTGTATATCACGAGGAGATTTAAGCAAAAGTTAGATGCAACAATATCCCAAAATATTATGAGATTAAGTAGAAACCCTCAATCCTCTCCATACAAACAAAAATAACTGTTCATACTGCTCCTCTAAATGCTGAAGCCAAGAGTAGCCTGGCCTTCCTCGGAGCTGGGATGCAGCCTTAAACTTTGACTTGGCTCAGATCCCAGGAACTGGACTCCTTAAAAGCTCACAGTACAATATTATGCTCCAGAAGCCAAAGGAACAAACACGGCTTTTTCATAGGTTTTGAGGCTCCAGTAAATCCAAAATGGTTGGGGTAGATGTGTGTGTGTGAGTGTGTGTGTGTGTGTGTTTCTAATGCAATTAAGATTTACTATATCACAATAGAAAATAGATGCAGTACATGATGTTTAAAAGCAACTAGTTGTTTGTTGTGCCTGGTACAGTACAAGTTTGGCAGAAACAGGTATAAATTTGACTCAGTTTGCAAGTGATCGTAGCCAACTCACATGGTGTCAGTGGGAATGTAACTTCTTTACCTCAAAATAGAAAAAAATAATTCATAATATATATCTAGTGTTAAGTAGGTCAAGGTATATACATAATAACCTGACAGTATCTGCATTGCATACCATAATACCCAAAGTGGGGGCAGGAGGAGGAAGAGTAGGAGAGGGGAAGGGGAGTAAAGAGACAGACAGAAAAAGAGACAGAGAGAGACAGAGAAATATAAGAAAAGTGCCTGCCATAGAGGCAGGCCGGAGGGGGGTGGGGGAGGGAAACAGGGGACATTGGTGGTGGGAAAGGTACACTAGTGAAGGGATGGGTACTGGAACATTGGATAACTCAAACCAAATCATGCTTTGTGATTGTGGATCTCACTGTGGTTCAAATGAATAAATAAATACCTGTAGTGTTTTACTCTATTCGAGGTGAAGGTCATGGGGCAGGAAAATATAACAATTCATGAAGATCTGCTTCCAAAGAATATGCTGCAGTGAGGCCATGTGGGTTGGGGGTCTCCAGTCCCAGCATTTGGAGAATCCATTGGTGTTTGTATTGAGCTCATGTCTCAACCATGTTTGCTCACACAAAGTGTCAGGGCACAGTTTGTTCCCATACAATGGATACTTCTACCCATTTCAAGTCTCCTTGGAAGGCAGATGTGTGGTATATTACCTTTCTCAGAATTGAAATGCAGTCTTACACTCTCCCAACCCAAACCCCCATGGTCTGCTGCCATCATGCCAAAACTTTCATTTTCATTTGCCAGATTGCCAAAACTGCAATCTGAAATCTGTACAAGTAATTCTCCCCATTCCGTTTTTTGTTCACAAGTGTCTCCCCTCGTAAAATTGTGCCTGCTCTTCAGGGACCCAAACTAAAACAGACACTAAGCCACTAACACAATCTCACTTCTTTTTCCTAAAAATTCTAAGAAATTAGTATTTTTTCTACTTACTTCACAATGTGAAAACAAAGGTAAAGGAGATTAAAATTAAACTAGTTTCACATGAGAAAATAGAGAAGCCAAATGTTAGGAAGAAACCAGAGATGAAGACCTCTGATCACACACAGCTTTGACTTTCTCTGGATACTATTGCCAGTAACTCGGTTGTCAAAGTCCCAGCACCTTATCTTGAGGACAAGAATGATTTGAGGGAAACGCTAATCATATTTCTGTTCAACTTCAATCTGGAGCGAGAGAAGTGATGGAAATGCAAGGCATAGCAAAAGTGCTCTAACTCTTGTGTGACGTCAAAAAGGGAATTCTCAACTCAATTGTTCAAAACCTAGATGTGCAGACTAACCAGATTGTTTCAAATAACAATCCTTGTTTCTACATAGAAAAAAAAATAACCTACAAATGTTATTTTTTAGTAATTTTAGTTACTTTTCTAGCCATTGTGGAAGTAAGGTAGAAAAGTTCAGTTTAAATTTCTATTTTCCTTGATTATTCACTAGCTCTACAACCTTCTGATAGAAAACTCTGGCTAACTAAGTTAAGGGATTTTAGAAAAGTTACACTTTATCATGACTTTTGCACCCTTTGCCCTCCATGTTGTGTTTCTCTCTTTAGGAACTGAGGACAAAGAAAGGTGGAATTTGGGTATGTGCATCAGGGAGGGCTCTGTGACACAGTGACATGACATTATGATCTTTAAAACTGGAGTTGTATTGTCTTAATCTTTATAATAAATTTAACAGAAAGCAATTTACTAGCCTCTGATGGAGGGGAAATACAAGAAAAGAGGGACTTTGTGTCTTTTATTAATCTTTTTCCTAAATTTGCAGGCCCATGTATGTTCTATCACCCAAAAAGGTTGTGCTTAGTGTAGCATGCAGAAATGTATCGCAATCAATGAGCCTGAAGTTCTAAATGGCTTTTTTTGTTCCTTTGATTATACAGGGACTAAGTTCATTTCTTTTTTTTTACTTTATACACACACACACACACATTACCACAAGCATTATTTATTTGTTACACTTTTCAGTATCATCATATCATCCAGGCTTCATTGGCCTATATCTCCTAAGTGTAATTTTTTGTCTGTTTGTTTTAGTTTTGGGGCCACACCTGGAAGTGCTCAGGGCTCACTCCTGGGTCTGTGCTCTCAGGTCACTCCTAATGTGCTCAGAGGACCACATGTGATGCCGAGGATGGGTCCCAGATTGATCATCCAGGCAAGTGCCCTACCAAGGTGAGTGACCAAGGCAAGTGCCTTACCTAATATCCATTAGGTAAAGTGGCTGTACTGTACAGTGGCTCTGGCCCCACAAGTAAATCCTCAAAAGCTTCAAGTCAATGAAACTTGGCAGAGTAGCAAGAAAAAACATTGTAGTCTAGCTTTTTTCTCACATTCAGATGGTAAGAAGAAAACCCAGACAAGCCCACCCAGACAACTTCCACTGATCCCTTTCTCTGTGAGACAGGAAGAAAGACAAGAGTGGAGTTGGGGAAGGATGAAGGTCTGTGGCTGAACAGTCCTGAGCACTGTTCCAGGGTGCAGAAGAGAAAGTTCCTGGAGGATTGAACTCTGCAGGTTCAATCCTGCATGAGTCTGGATTCATGCTTTGTCTGCCCCTTGCATGGTGAGAGAGTGACAAGAAGCAAACTGTTCCATCATGGGGATTCATTGGTACTGTTTAAGGGAAATCACCAGATGTATCTGACTGTTAAATATGGGATCCTTAGGAAGTCAGCTTCTCAAACTGCCTGAATCTACCTAGAACAGATTCAGCAGTATCACAGAATCCCAAAGGGCTCAGCAAGCAATCAGGGAACAACACCTCCTCCTCTCTGCTAATTCTGACAGCTCCTGCCCCTGACTGAGATGCGTTTCCCTCAATGGAAGTTCCAGCTTGCCTCTCCCACATGGAATGGAGGCAGCAGGAAACTTGGCGCCCTGTGTGGGTCTCACTGGCTTCTCCATTTATTTTCTTTTTGCCACCAGACATGTCTATTTAAAACACTTGGAAGGATATCTCAATAACTTCTCTTTGCTGCGCCCCAAGAGATAGGAGATGCAAATACCTCTGCCGTCTGTGCTCTTTGCTTTCCATGCTGGCTCATCACGTGAAATCTACATGGATGTAAGAACTATGGCAGACCACACTTTCAGGTTCTTATCAAACTGACAAATAGAACAGACAGCCGACTATTATTGCAGAGTTTTCTGTGATCATGTGATCGGTAAACTTATATTTTTATTTTTTTAAACATATTTTTAGACATCTAATAGCCTTGTTCTCCCTCTTGGAGAATCTGACAAGCTACCACGAGTCGATTGCCCGCACGAGAGAGCCTTCAAAGCTCCCCATGGCGTATTCATATCCCAAATACAGTAAAAGATATATACATACCTCTCAGAGAGCCTGACAAGCTACCGAGAGTATCCCGCCCACACAGCAGAGACTGGCAAGCTACCCGTGGTGTATTCTATATGCCAAAAACAGTAACAATAGGTCTCACTCTCCTGACCCTGAAAGAGCCTCCAGTTGTTGGGAAAGGCAAGTAAGGAGAGGCTGCTAAAGTCTCAGGGCTAAGTGTAATTTAGACATTACTGGTACCCGCTCTGGTAAATCGATGAATGACAGGATGACAGTGATCCAGTGATATGTTTATATAAGTGTTGTGTTCTAAATTTGTCCCTGAGGGCCTTCTAATTTTTTCCCATCCTTTACTTTGTTGCCCCTCAGTAGATTCTGTTTTTTATGCACTGCTTTGCCTATAAGGAATAACACACAACTGGATCTGTGTTTCTCTCCTCCTTGTAGAAGGGTCCTACCTATGACTGCCACTGACTCCTTGGGCTTTTTGTTATTGTTAGTTTTCAAGGAGTCTAATTCTAAAGCAGGCTGCCAGGCCAAACCCTGCCAAGCTCACCGGGGCATGCGTGTTTTAAAGCAGGGATACACCATTAGCAGCTCCAAGCAGCTAACAGATGCATGGCCTCAGTGACTAACATAGCAATAATCAGAAGGAATATGAAATTTGCTTTCACTTCATTTTCTTTATAACTTTGCTGAACCAGGTGAAGAGATATCCTATTGACGAGTAGTTCTTTGGAGACAAATAATTATAGTACCAATAATCTTGCGGTCATGTTTGATATCATCTGGATAAGGGCAAAATGACATTTATCCCTTGGAGATAAATCTTATACTATTATGAGGAAAACTGCATCTTGCCAACATGGGAGTAAGCAGGTGAAAGAATTCCAGAAAAACAATCCCTAGGTCAATTCATATACAAAACTAAAATATATAAATATAGCAGAGTTTTAGTTTGGGGCCCATTCTAGGCCTTACTCATGAGATATTCGCAACTCTGAGCTCTAGGGCCATTTCTAGCCATACTCAGGGAACTATGTATTATGATATAGTACTAGAAATTGAACTCGAGGTTTCACATATGAACGACAAGTTTGCTTATACGAAGCCATATCCCTGGCACAAAAGAAGCTTTTTCAAACAACAGATGAAACAATGTGGTAATAAAATTCACAATTTGATGACTAGGAAGAATTCACATAAATCCAGTGTATTCATACCAGAATATTAACACATGCATGCACATTTACATACACAAATATTTCTGATAAGTGAAACATTTATGTGAAAAAAATATAGATGATAAGGAGCTATAAAATACCAATATGGAAGGCATTATTTCATTGTTATTTTTTCAAATTTTAACACTTAGGAAAGAGAAATTGCTTGGAAAATAAATTAAATGGAAATAGTAGCAACATGTTGAATGAACAGAAACAGAAGGAGTTATTTTTATGTTCTTCTAAGATATTTATTCTTTGAGGAATTGAAGACTCACATAATGATTCAGTTAATACAGGTATAGGCTATTATAATATGGTACTCTGTATTATGGTAATCTGTAGCTTGTAAATTGCACTGTCATCCATATGTTTGTTGTGTTATGCATATTTTGTTATGAGGAAACATGTTCACTTTTGGCACATCTCACCACAGACATGTCTATTAGCAGCATTCCATTCTGTCTTTCTGTTTGTGCCAGCCATATACAAACAGCGCCAGTAGCCCTCCTACATTTTCAAGACAGACAAAAGGAGTCTGAACCTTAACTCACTTCTTATGAGAAAAGAGCTGGACACTCAAGATCGTATTCAGAGGAGAGGTCCATTCCTGGTGACTTACACTTATTCCACATAGACACCATGATGTCCTGACACTTGCAAATGGGTCTTTCTTTATGCTGCATTCAAGATGACAGTTACAAATTCCCAACAAAAACTTGCAATGTCTACTTAAAAATAAATTCTCATTAAGTATCTGCATAATGCAACTACAACTTCAGTAAGACATCTTCCAAACACTAAAAGCAGTATCTTTCCTAAATGTGTTAAAAAGATACCAAAGTACCTCATCAATAGAGGATAGTACAAGTGTTTTATTCTTCTTTTAAATTACTTGCTTCTTTAAATATGTCTATATTTATTCCTTATAATTTCCTATATTCAAAAGGGAATTAAGAGACCAATTTATCTATAGAACTGATATATGTCTCATTTCTAATTAATTTTGATTCTTATGTCATTTCCTCTCCACATAGGGGAATTAGCGGAGGAACCCAGGTGTGCGGGACCCAGGGCCGAGATCTCCAAGGCTGCTTGGATCAGGACTGAGCCTCTTCCACCCAGATCTCCCATTTTCCAGTAGCTAGGCAGTCACACCCAGAGATTGCCCCCGAAAACTGTGTAATCCCATCAATGGCCAACATCCAGAGACTATAAAACCAAGCTCCCAGAAGAGAGAGATGCAGAGTCTCTTGCCCCACGGCCTCTAATAACCTAGTTCTCCTTCTTGGAGATTCTGATAAGCTACGGAGAGTCTATTGCCCACTTTGGAGAGCCTGGCAAGCTCACCGTGGCGTATCCATATCCAAAATACAGTCACATAAATATACATAACTCTCGGAGAGCCCAGCAAGCTACCGAGAGTATCCCACCTGCATGGCAGAACCTGGCAAGCTCTGGCTTACTTGATATGCCAAAAACAGTAACAACAGGTCTCATTCCCCTGACCCTGAAAGAGCCTCCAATCATTGGAAAAGATGAGGAAGGAGAGCGTGTTAAAAATCTCAGGGCTGAGTGTAATAGAGAAGTTACTGGTGTTCTCTCGAGTCAATTGAGGAACAATGGAATGACAGTGATATAGTAATGTCATTTCCTCTAATTAAAACTTTTCATTGAGATCATAAATATTGACTACCTATTTCTAAAAGCAAAATTCATTTTGTATAATGCTAATTCCATGGACTGTGTCACAATATTTGTTACAATTGTATTTTTATAGTAATTCTATCTTACAGAACTTTCTATCATATAGGACATGATAATGCATTAATCAGACACTGAGCACAAATCTCAAATATTCTAAGAAATAAAACATTTTTCCGTATCAATGTGTAAGTCATACACATTTACATAATAAAACTTCCTATATCACAAGCAAACATAACAGTAAATGTTTACATAGTTTTATTTTATGCATATCAAATGAATCTCTGATGTCCCCTCTATCAACACAAAGTAAAAAGCAGGTGTATTATAGTCTAATAACAGAGTTAAAATATATGGGTGACAGAAACTTAAAGAGATAATAAAGGAAATCAAGGGTCACTCTTACTAGAGTTCCCCAAAAGGAAATCAACAATGAAAGGGAAAAAAATGGGGAAAAGAACAGATGGGCCAGCAGAGTTTTGCTTTCTATTCAACATTGTGCACTTATTATTCACATGAGGACTAATTTATAAACCCAGATAGTGTTTATAAACTCCACCATCCTAATGGAAATGAAAGCATTAATACAACCAGAGGATTCTTTACTTTCCAGGTTTTAATTAAAATCACAGGCGTTAAGAAGCGAAAGTGTCTTCGTGGAATACGAGTCTAATGAAGTATGTCCTTGCCTTGCGCAGAGCTCTGTGTGCAGCCTAAGCTTCCTGGCATCAGCCATTTGAAAACCTGATCCCCGCATAACCAGGCAAGCTCAGTTTAAAAATTAGAAAGGCAAATTATACTACATTTTTTCAAACAAATATAATTGCCAAGTTGGTGTCAAGAAAAATAATAGCAAGCCACAAAATAGCCCTCTACACAATTTCAAAACATCTTAATTGACTAGAGGTAAATGTGTTTGATATGCATGTAGAGCAGAAAACTTTAAAGAGAAAGGTTACATGTTGGGAAAGAGGAAATGTGGGAAAACCTCAAAGGCAATTTAAGAGAGGAACGAGAAATAAAGAGAATTGTTTAGAGTAATATTACACAAAGCAAAGAAGGACTGACATTGTTTTCGTTAACAGATGACAGAGAAAACCATGTAGTCCTAAGAGTACAGCTGAATCAGGATGGCTATCATGTGACAGCTAGTTCACTCTTTCTTTTTTATCTCGTAAAGGTGTCCCCTGCTTTACACATTGTCTAAGTAGGGTTGCGTTTCAGTTGAACTTACTTCCCTATAATTGATGCAAAAATGAAAAATAAAACAAAAAACAGTAGGTGACAGGCAGAGATTTCCCGCGGCTTCATTTTGTGATAATGATGATGACAATGATGATTATGATGATTGGGTGAAAATAAATGATGGTAGTATACGTGACACATCTAGCAAGTATCTTGTTACATAATAATATGCATTTCTAACTATATAACAACTCTGAAAGGTAGGGGCAATTAGCCCTTTGATAGTTTATGTTCAAACACTTAAATATATGATTCAAGGATGTGTTTAAAAGGAAACCTTTAAAAGAACAAGATTTTTAAAAATAACACTTGATTATTGTGCCAAAATTAAAAAATATTGTATAAAATTTTAAAAAGTATATCCTGGTTGTCTCTGAATACTAACACCCAAATAAACACAAAACATGAATTTGAATATTCATATGTACCTATACATACAGATAAATATGTACCTATTCATGCATGAGAACAGATGTAAGAAGAAAAAAACATTTACCTTTTTTGAATATTTCTTTCCAGGTTCCTGAAAAGTATATATATATATATATATACATATATAATATATATGTATATATAATCTAAACAAATTACAGATTGCCTGTAATATTTTTATCATTCTCTTTTAGCATCTATTGGAAGTTGAAGCCCTGAACTGTTTTCCAAATTTTGACTGAATTAATTAGAATGGTAAAAGTTAATTCAAATATGACTTGGTCTGACATTCCTCATATACATAGGTGGTGTAACTTTACTGTGTTGCCTTCTCTTAGTTACCACATGGGCCCATATTTAAGGATTTTATTTTCCTATACCCCTTGATAGGATGCCTCAGGAATACTCTATGAGTAAATTAAGTGGAAAAAGAAACTGTGTTCTCAAGCTACATCATTTTCTATTGACTTACACAAAATTCTACCCTGGAACACTGTGAGGCAAAGCGACTTCACACATGGACAGGCTCCTCTTTACCAGCTTAAACCCGTGAAGGCATCTCTCTGCCCAACTCATATACCTAGGCTTGACCCTGCAACTGAAAGAATAAAAGTCATATAGGAAACATTAATATGAGGATTTAAATTAATAATTATATTATATACACACATGTGGTAATTTATACTCATTTGAAAATTCAACATAACCAGGAGTTATTGCTACAAAAAATGTGCAGCAATTATTCTTTACTGATAGAGTTTAATAATTCAAGCATTTCTTTTTTTTTTTTTTTTTTGCTTTTTGGTTCACACCTGGAGATGCACAGGGGTTACTCCTGGCTCTGCACTCAGGAATTACTCCCGGCGATGCTCAGGGGACCATATGGGATGCTGGGAATCAAACCTGGGTCAACCATGTGCAAGACAAACACTCTACCCGCTGTGCTATTGCACCAGCCTCATGTAATACAAGCATTTCTTGCATTAACACTGAATAACATTGAATAACTTGCATAACACTGAACCTGCATATCTAAATAGACACACGTATTGAAAAGTAGTTGTGTCTATAGATATTTTATAAACATTCCCTTTGTGATAGAATCTTATTGAATAAAAACAAATTTCACCATCAATTTACATGTATGTAATTTAAAGTGGGATTATACCTCTATGAAATATGTGAGCAAAGGATATATTTATCTGTATAGCTTGATTTGAATTGATTGAACAGAAGTAGAATATAGAGAAATTATCTTTCCATCAATTCAATAAGATAGTTAAAGGAATTGAAGTAGTCAAACATCTTTTAAAATGACCACAGAAAGACACAGTTTAGGTCATTGCCAATTTGGAATGCTTATTCAAGCATAATATTATTCAAGCATATTATTCAAGTCTGGGCTGGAGCGATAGCACAGCGGTAGGGCGTTCGCCTTTCACTCGGCTGACCCTTGTTTGATTCCTCCACCCCTCTCGGAGAGTCTAGCAAGTTACCGAGAGTATTGCATCCGAACGGCAGAGCCTGGCAAGCTACCCGTGGCTTATTGGATATGCCAAAAACAGTAAAAATAAGTCTCACAATGAGAGAAGTTACTGGTGCCCGCTCGAACAAATCGATGAGCAATGGGATGACAGTGACAGTGACAGTGATTATTCAAGTATAGCCATGGTGGTTTCCACATGCAGCCTTCTATCCATGCATATAAATTAATGGCCCTTGCTTTAAGAATTTTTCACTTGCTACTGAAGATATAGCTCACTTACTGTATCTAGGTCCTCATTTGTATCTTAGAAAAAGGGGGCCGGAGCGATAGCACAGCGTGTAGGGCGTTTGCCTTGGACGCGGCCGACCCAGCTTCGATCCCGGCATCCCATATGGTCCCCCAAGCACTGCCAGGAGTAATTCCTGAGTGAAAAGCCAGGAGTAACCCCTGTGCATCGCTGGGTGTGACCCAAAAAGCAAAAAAAAAAAAAAGAAAAGAAAGAAAAAGGGCACTCAGTGCCCCCCAGAAAGTGGACCTGTGTTTGGTTTGTTTTGCTTTGGGGCCACACCCAGCCGTGCTCAGTAATTGCTCCTGGCAGGGCTCAGAGGACCCGTACCATGTCCTCCATGATGAATTCTGGAAGCAACTCCCAAGCTTGGAGCTCAGAGTAGCTTCTAAGCAATGCAAGCTGTGGCCTCCAAATTACAAAAGCAAAATAAAATAGATTTCCATTACAAAATAGACTAGCTCTAAAAGCACAAATATGTGCAATAAATAGCAAATGTATTCTTTTCATTCTCAAAATCAATACTCTCTACATACACTTTCTCAAATTTTCCTGCATACTATTCTATTTTGATAGAAAAACCTGCAGTGCCGGGGATCAAATATAAGTCAGCGGCTTGCCAGACTAGTGCCCTACCTGATTGACTATCATACTGAACACATATCTGTTTATTTCATAGATTCATTCTATCCTTTTATAAAAGACAATTGACAATTCCATATTTCTCGTTGACACTGACTTAAAGAATCAATTACACATTATTGAAATTTTTATGATTAGGGTTAGAGTGCTAACAGTTGGTAAGGCAATTGCTTTATATGCAAACAACCCAGGTTTAATACCTACACATATGCCTTAGCTATACCAGAAATGATCCCTGAGCATATAGTTAGGAGTGAGCCTTGAGTATTGCCAGGCATGTCCCTTCAAAACAAAAAATGTTCATGATAAAAGATATTTTAAAGAAGGAAATGGTCTTTAATCCTTTGTATATGTTTTTTGCTAAGTATGTAAGAGATACTACATAGCAATATTTCGTTTTCTCAAGAGAGCATCGAGAAATAGATATAACTAGTTCCGTTTAACAGCTGTTAATTAGAGATATTAGATTATTAGAGATAACAACTGACTCAAGAATATATAACATGTAGGGCCAGAGAGATAGCATAGGGGGAATGGCACTTGCCCTGAATGTAGCCAACTTGGTTTTGATCCTGGGCATCCCATATGGTCTCCCAAGCACTCCCAGGAGTGCAAGGCAAGGATTAAGCCTTGAGCACACCCAATTGTGTTCAAAACAAAATAAAAATATACAACTAATGAGTTATTAATCCAAGACATAAAATCTATAACTCTCTGAATTCTGTCACTAATGATCTTATAATGAGGAAATAAAAGTGGTCCAAAACCAAGTCTTGAATATACTGAGTGTTCAATCTGGTGATTACATTTCTAGTCAAGAATCAAGGTGAATTTTATATAATCAGTATGAATTTCCTATGTGATTTTAATGAGCACTCAGAGCACTCACATCCTCCACAAATAAAGCATCACATAATATAAACAAGAGCTTTATTAGAATAATAACCTGGAAATTTACAGATCATTATTCTAGCTAACTTATTTAGGTTTAACCTTATTATTTAATAGACCAATCTTATAACTGCCTGAATTAGAAAGAGACTGAGAATTAAATATAGTTTCTCAAGTTGAATCCAGCAGACCTCGACCCTATGTGTATTTTTCAAAAAATTTATTGAAGTCTTAATGTAGTTGGTATGCAATGCTTGCAGAGATAAAGAGTATAGAAGACAATTGTGTATAATGTCAGGGAAAGTATATAAGCTAGGCTCTGATGGAGTCGGTTGTGTCTCTTTAGAAAATGTCCTAGGTCACTTGTCATATATGTATATAGAACTATAATACCAAATTCACACAGGTATGCTAAAAGATTATAGAAGGAAATGCATCTCTCTATATGCATACATACACACATATATATATATATATCTGTACAAATTGTACAACTTGGAAAACATTCACATATGTGTGTCTAAATTCTGTGCTCTTAAGCACCCTGGAGAATGAACATTGTCAGTAAGACAAGTTTGCTACCAAAGATATTATAATATACAAAGATACCTAACAACTGTGCCTCTCCAGATGTATTTTTTATTTCCAGAGAAATACAGCATAAACAGAAAAAGTGAGAGGAAAGGATTGAACAGGAGACATATTAAGAGTGAAACCTGGAATATATGACAGATATAAATGTCTTTAGGAAAACACTTTCTTCATCTTTCCATTTCACACTTGGATGGTTTCAACAATTTTATGGACCTTCCCAACCCTTACTCCACCTTCTGTAAATGTTTGATATAATGTCACCTATCATTTGTGCTGGCACAACACAATGAACATGAGAAGCATGCTGTCAACATTTGCCCCAAGGAGGAACTGGGATGGCCACAATGAGAGAATGCATTGAAATTATGTAGACACACTTCTCTAAGATAAACTGGAATCAGAACATCAAAAAGCAAGATACCAACCTCAGACATGCTGTGTAAGGCATGAAAACGCTATAGCTGCCAAAGGGACTGTAGACAAAATAATGCCTCAACAGAGTTACAGATTCTACAGTGGGCTACAGGACTGAGCCCTACAGGACTGAGGTGGGAGTGACAAAGCACCTATCAGCCAGCCATATGAAGGCAACAGAGGTGATTGATGAGGCCCAAAACCAGGCTGCAAAGCCCAGTCCCTCTCCTGAACCCATTTATTATTTCTGATCTCTCTCTGTCTCTGTCTCTGCCTCTCTCACACTGCAGCTAATCAGCAGTGATCGATGAGATAGAAATTCACTCCTTCCTTAAGGCCCCCCAGTGCATTTTATCTCGTTTGTCACCAGGCTTACCATCCATTTCTCACTGGATGCTTTGTTCATTTTATTTTAAAAGTAGAACCTTTCCTTAAAATTGACATTTGACTCAAGTGTCCTGAAGATTTGAGGAAAAAAAGAAGAAAAGCAGAAAAGGATCAAAGGGTTTCATTTTTTTACTCAAAGGGGCAGAGAGAATGTCCAGGAGGAGTACACTGAGTCATTTGGATTGAGTGTTGAAAAGGAAGTTTAAATAAAAATGCAGCAAAAATGGAAAGCAAGGAGTAGCATAACTTGGCAAGAGTCCAGGCTTCATCCCTGTCTCTCCATTAGAATTAAATATATTATTGCAATTAGTATATTAAAACAGCCAAGTCACTGGTATGGCTAGAGTTATAGATCACACCCATTGAATGCCTGTACTGAGGACCCACAGAAATAGTCAGTACAGGTATTGATCTTTTATTAGCTTGCTTATTATCTGCAACAAGTTTCATCTGTAAATTAAGCTGCAAAAATCATGACTATTGCTGAGTATGTGTAAATATGGTAGGGCCAGAACATTCCGTACTTTACACTGGCTGAGATTCATCTTTAGAACCATGCCACATGGTGGATACTCAAAACATTGGACCCATAATCTGCATTTGAAGCCAAAACAGCCTCACAAGAAAGAGCCAGACTGGATATTTTGGTCCTAATAGATTTGGCTGTACACATGGGGAACATTTTCAATTACGAGTTCTAAGATTTCAGGATGTACACATTGCAGAAAAACAATACAGGGGGTGCTGATAAAGCGTACCATGATAGTCATGACAACTACAAGGAAGGCAGCTGTAGAAAATATGATTTGTAAGGGTCACCTCAGAACCAGTAATTGCAATTGTTAGGCAGTCTTCCTGCAATAAATGTGTTGTTCTTTCATTTACACAGTTGCTTTTTGGTCAGAATGCATTGCTGAATTAAACATGGAAGAAACTTTTGCCCATATAAACCGACAGCATCTTATTAAGAAAATGTCATACAAAGAAGTATGGGGGTATTGATACCATTTACAGGTATTCAAGAATTCCAAATATTTAAGTGTTCATATTTTCAAGTGTAAAATACCAAAGCATTACATTTGTGTTCTTGACTGTGTAAATTAAAATGTACATTTCCAAAATCCAAAATGTATGATTATGCTGACTTTATCTTCTACAATCATATAGTTATATTTTAACTGGGAAGCCTGATATCTAAGTATAGGTTCAAGAGATAGATAAGGAACATGGCAGATGTGCCTTCATGCTTACCACTATTTCCAGAGTAGCATTTTTATTTGATATATAAAATGTATAATGTGAAACCCCATCAACGGCCAATATCCAGAGACTCTAAAATCAAGCTCCCGGAAGAGAGTGATGCAGTCTCTTGCCCCCACACCTGGCTGTCTTCACCTGGACCCCTCGAGGTAGTAGGTTGAGTTTCCCTCCCCGCCCCGAGCAAAACCCTGGCAGCCAAAGACCTCCAGTATCCAGCCACAGCTATGCTCAAGGCCACTCTCCACACATTCGGACCAGCCTCACGCATAAAGAAACTGGCAGAGGAACTCAGGTGTGTGGGACCCGGGGCTGAGATCTCCAAGCCTGCTTGGATGGAGACTGAGCCTCTTCCACCCAAATCCCCCATTTTCCAGTAGCTAGGCAGTCACACCCAGGTACTGCCCCCATCGTTGTGTAATCCCATCAACGGCCAACATTCAGAGACTATAAAACCAAGCTCCCGGAATGGACATTTTATAGCCTAGTTCTCCCTCTTGGAGAACCTGGCAAGCTACCGATAGTTTACTCCCCCCATGGGAGAGCCTGGCAAGCTCCCCGTGGCATATTCATATGCCAAAACCAGTAACAATGATGGGTCTCATTCTTCTGACCCTGAAAGAGCTTCTAATGTGGCACTGTTGAGAAGGACAAGTAAAGAGAGGCTACTAAAATCTCAGTGCTATGATGAATACAGATGTTACTGGGCCTGCTCAACTAAATCGAGGATCAATGGGATGATAGTGATAGTGATATAAAATAAAAATTATAC
Source organism: Sorex araneus (assembly GCF_027595985.1). Classification (NCBI taxonomy): domain Eukaryota; kingdom Metazoa; phylum Chordata; class Mammalia; order Eulipotyphla; family Soricidae; genus Sorex; species Sorex araneus. The sequence goes on along the minus strand of NC_073303.1, from coordinate 141,985,884 downwards.
TTTCCCTGAAAATTATACTACTGTACACTAAAGACTTTCCATTTGTCAGCATTGATATTTATTTAATACTACTACAATAATATTTAAACATACAATACTAGGAAAGTAGTACTAGAAAAATAAATTCATTGTCATGAATTAGAAAAATGAGCAAAGTGTTTTGGGGTTCGACACCATAAACACCTAACTCTCCCTTAGCTGATAGTCAATATCATCTTTTTTACCAGTTATAAGTGCTGCAAATATTAAATCCATGATAGGTATGACTAAGCAGTTGAAATCAAAAGATGAAGTTACATTTCATACCATCATTTACATTGCTTCAATAGCCACATTTTAAACCCAAATTATTTTGCAACAGACAACATTTATGAAAGAAGAAAAGGGACCAACCATGGAGCTAATAATCTGAATACTACCTAACATTCTAATCCTGTTCATAAGAGACCTGGAACTATCCTATAAACAGAATTGTTAGATAAAATCTATTTTTATTATTCAAATTAGAAATGCATAAAGATCTAATTTGCTTATATGCTGTACCTATTGTTTCTGTATATGGGTATTGGCTATCAAATGATTTTCAAATTATTCACTCAGTGGCTTATTAACCATAAATTCTACTTCACTTATAGGAAAAACACTTTTTGAATCATTTCTTTGAGTGATGGTTCAGGAATCCTTGCCACATCGTGATTCTTGTGTTCTATCAGAGTGGCCTCTCTTCTGGAAATACAACAACCTGCCCACGCACATGCACACAGGCCTCTGAAGGCAACATCCTTCAATGGTTGTGCCTGAAGGCACAAATGTTTGGATCTGTATCGACATTTCACCCTTCATCAATGCTAAAATTTAGCACTGAGTCCCTACAATAAAGGCTGATGTCTTTGGCCTTTTTCTTACTAATCCTATTATGCTTGTCTTTATGAGCTCTCCTCTCCTTTTACTCCCTCCAGGGCTTAGCTGCAAATGAGATTTCACATCTCAGTGTAAAATAACCCGAATATTTTTTTCTATAAAATTAAATAAAAGTCCTCCATTCTGGTGTACATGCCCAGAATCCAATTTCGGGAACCGATGTCTTTCCCAACGCCTCATTGTCTTCTTGCCATCTCACTTTTCTTAGTACTGAGGAGCATTTATTTGCTTTTGCATTTGGATGATTTGTGCATGTAGGAGGAAAAAAAAAGAAAGCTCCATCACAAGTTGTGAAAGTAGTACTGAGCTAAAGAACCCTGTGGTACTATGCCAACTCTTCTCTGAAGTCTTAATATGAGTTGGATCCTTGCTAGTTCTCCTGAAGCTTATACAGTTTCAAACAACTTGTTCTTCTAAACCTCTCATGTTGTCTCTTTCTCTGCTACTCTGCACTCATGCCTTCAATGTGAATTGGCTATAAAATGCAATCTTACAAAATTTCTTCTTAAAAAAAGGATTAGTTTCTTAAAAGGAAAGAAACTCAAAGGAAAACAGCTTCTGGGCACACTATGAAAAGTTTGGCCCTTTCAAGGCATCTCAACTGCCAGAAGCTTCGCTTCTTAACAGAACAAGGTTCCAACCATGAAAGCCAGCCCAATGTCAGACATCTCAGGAGCTCCTCAAACATTCCAACCCTTATATCCAGACAGGATTATTGGTAAATATGTGTTATTTTCCTATTATATTCCCAGAGAGAATTAACTTGGTATGAAGAGTAAAATAAATAAAAATGATTACAAAAGAAAATGCTTCATTCAAATATTTTTTATCACCTTCAAGATCTTGCTTAAATTTAGATCACAGGTGCCATGTTAATGAAATTCAACTTTCTGAAGTTTTCTTCTGTATAAATTGGCAATTAATTATTCACATGAAAAATATCAAGCAAATCATTCTGTGATGAAGAGTACGTTAGACTGTGATCCTAGATATTTTCTGAGCCAAGAAAAGACTCTAAATCCTTTATATATTTAATATTTTAGAACTTAGCTTTGTAGCTCTTTAGCTTACTTGAGCCTAATATTTTTAGTCACTTGAAGAGAATCTATACTTTAACACAAACAATATGCCTGCAGTAGTTATCATCATCATGTGATAATTGCTAGATGTAGCCGGGATTTGGTTCATGAAGTAAATTGAACCATATTTTTGTCATTTATCCTAAAAACACTTACATGCCTAAGGAAAATTATATAAAATTCAAACAACTTGTGGCTGTATGATACCTGTCAGAAAACCTTGGAAGACATGAAGCTTAAATCTTCTTTTAACATTCTGAAATTTTCTGTAAAAACAAAAAATGTTATAGAACTGAGATATAACTCATTAAATAGAAATAAGATTTAGATAATGTAAATAGTAGATCTCTCCAGAATGTGTCAATATGATTAAAATACAGCCTACTTTAAAGGATATGATTACTAGCTTATTTATTTCATGTAACAATTCAAATTCTTTATGGTTTTATTTGTATGATATATAATTCTAATTTAAAGGAATCTTCTACTGAGCTGGGGAAGATATCATTGTAATTAGGATACAAGCCTTATCCTGATCTGATGCTCAGCACAAAATGAATCTCTGAGCACCACTTAGGGGATCACCTCTAATAATGATAATAACAAACCTTTCCTATAAACAAACTGTCATTGTGAAACTGTCACTATTTATGTGAAGTTCTCTCCATGACAGAACCATGTCTAAGAGACTGAAAGAGCTTGTATACAAGTTATAAAAAAAAAGATTACTGATACCTACAAAAGATTCAAAATTTGAATCTGGAGCTTTGCAATACAGATACTCAGAGCTTATCATGTTTGTTCCTTTACCTACTTTCAGCACGCAATTCTTATCCAAAGTGATCATTTCTAACTATTGTTGTCAAAAGGAAGAGAGAGAGAGAGAGAGAGAGAGAGAGAGAGAGAGAGAGAGAGAGAGAGAGAGAGAGAGAGAGAGAAAGTGACTGCCATAGAGAGAGACTGGCAGGGGACGAGGACTGGAGATATTGGTGGTGGGTAATGTACACTGGTGGAGGGGATGGGTGTTGGAACATTGTATGACTGAAATCTGATCATTAACAGCTTTATAACTGTGTACCTCATGGTGGTTCAGTCTTTTGAAAAATGAACTTGTGAATGTGACAATTTATTCTAGGTATCTAAGCTTTAATTGTCTAAATTTATGAAATGTAACATATCGAAAATTTCAGGGATTCTAATAATTAGTAATTATTTACAAAACACTGAGGTCCAAGTTTCTAGACCTCTTTGATGAATAAAATTTTACTTATTCATTATTTTCTCTTACCTTTACATCATTATAATGTCACACAGGTTATTTATGGTATACCAGCACACTTGGCCATGGTTGTCCAGAGATCCATGATTTATTATGGTTTTAGGCACCTCAATTTGCAGTGCCAGCTGCATTGCACTCAGCATGGGGAGTGGTACTGAAGACTTAACTTGTAATCTCATGTCTCCGAGCAGGCACTCTTTGGGGCTCTTATGGACTGTCATGATAGGTAGTTTTATAAAACTTCATATTAAAATATATATAAAAACATAATATTCACTTTTGTAGCACATATACTAAAGCTAAAATAATACAAAAAGCATCACCATGGTGCCTGCACAGGGAAGAGAGGCAATTCCATGAAGAATTACATATTTTACTATAAAGAGACATGGTAAGGGTTAATAAACATCCATATACAACAGAGCCTGAGAACTGGTTTACAAAAGTTTACCAAGAGCAAGGGAAAGCAGGTGAACGGGATGTGCCCCTGACACAGCAATGGAGGGCGTGGCTTTGTGACATTGTATACACTAAGCACTATCAATATCACAGAGCATACGGTCTCCAATAAAATAAATATAAAAATGAAAATTCTATTTTTCTTTTAGCATTTTTCCTAGAAGGAACAAGAAACCTTAAATATTCCTAAAGGATTTGCAAATATCTAGTAACTATGCAGTCTATGAGGATTCTATGACGCATCTGCAGAAGGAACTCTTAAATTTGTTGAATTCCCCTAAGTTTAAGAGTTACTTTATAATCACCCTGTACTGTTAAAGATAAACTTCATATATGAAGTAGTTACAAACATGAGTTTATGTCTCAAAATCTATTCCTTTGCCACTTGCAGATGAACCTAACGTATGTGTGTCAACTCTCTGAAGGCAAAAAATAATATATATTCCCAGAAATATATTCCCAGGATCAATAAGCATATGGAATCTAGCTGTGTTTTCCTGACCTATCTACATTTTCCATCATTTAACCTAAACTGTCCACATAATGCAGTTCCTTCTAACAAGAGGTTAACAGTCTTACCTTCACATAATCTCACATACATATAACAGTTTTAGTTCCTTTCATTACATCCTTCCCTTTCTTTCTTATCCCTGTACTCCCGTAAATTCTAAGGAACCTCTAACATAGTGTTTCTTAAAGTTTGCAATGCCCTTCTCTGCGGGTACTGGAATTGATCCAACTGTGTGGTAGCAGCCTCAGTGTAATCAGCCAACACATTTTGCTTTTTCACTTAAGAAGAAATAATTTCAAGTATGATGGTCGCAGAAGGGTGAGGGGATTGGTGCTCACTGATTTCTTCTTTTTATAATCCATAAGTTTGAGAACCTCTGCTCTCACTCAGGCTCAGTCTTTCATAAAAGATTAATTGGAAACCCCAACCTTGGGTAATCTCTGAATTTCTAAAGAAAACAAAATCCATATGGCCCTAAATTGTTATAAATTATATTGCATCTCTTTTCTTCCCAACTATTTAGTGTGCTCTCTGCAGAGTTGGCTCACATTCTATAATTTTTCTAAATATCTCCCTGTACCTCAAAGGACTTTAAATTGCATAGTGGGCTTTCAATGTGAATAGAATAGAAAACAAAAGATTTCTGAACATGAAATGATGAATTGTTCAGGAAACTGAATTTGCCTATTAAATGTGAATGTGGCTGTGATTTTATATATAGGGAGTTCAATGGAGTGATGGAGAACTGGAGCCCTTCCTAACTAGATACAGCCATCATATTTAGAATGGACAGATACCTACAGTTGGAGTCATAAAGGACTTACAAATATGAGACAGCAAGAACTGTCACTGAGTTTAATGCTATAGTGATAAAAATATCCTTTTTTGAAACCTAAAAATCAAGATAATTTTTAATAATAGATACACAAAAGAGATGCCTTATCCTGACTGGACGACAGAGATGATTTCTACACATGGTTTAGAGTGAATTTTTACTCCTTTACAAATTCTAACACTAATATTCCTTCATTTCTTCTGCAATTATTTTCAGCTCTGAATATGGTAACTATTTGTTTTTGTGTTTAAACTTCAACTATAGATTCATCATGTTTAGCAAAATTAAAACATTTTAGAATTTGTAAAATTAATGCAGAAGTTTCTGAAATTCCATCTCACTTATAAAAAGAAAAACCTCTTTTTTTAGATGATGTGATTTCTGGGCTCTCCATATTAATGAAACCTAAATCCTAGAGGATTTTTTACAGTAGGGTGCACTTCTATTGATTTTAGTTTTCTTCATATCAATTATTATATAAGAATATCTTGGGCTGACGTGATAGTACAGTGGGTAGGACACTTGTATGTGGCAACCGAGAGTTCAATACCCTGCACCAGAGCATGTCAGGATAGATTCCTGAAGTGCACAGCTAGGAGTAAGCCCTGAGCACAGCTGGGTGAGGCTCAGAATATCCCCCCAAAATGAATATCATGCTACTTGAAATAGGAATGTTAAGGATATATTGGTAAAGTTGTCTTTGTTGAGCTTCTTCCAAATTTGCTATGACTAATGTGAAACTGTCTTAGTTTTGGTTTTGGTTGATTTTAAGGCTATGAGAACATTACACAGGGAGGACAAAGCATGGAGTGGGGTCCTGAGGGTCCCTGGAGGGCTGAGGGGCTGTCAGGGGCCTTCAGGAGGGAAGCAGAAAAGTAGAGACACCAGCCATCGGATCTGCCCTGATTCAGAGCTGCACGTTAGTTCTCTCTCTCTTTCTCTTTCTCTCTCTCCCCCTTCCTCCTTCTCTCTCCCTCATTTTCTCTCTTTTTTCTCTCCCTCCCCCTCTCTCTCCCTCCTTTCCTCTCTTCTCACTCTCCCCCTTCCCCTTCTCTCTCCCTCTCTGTCTCCTTTTCTCTTCTTTCTACTACCCTCCTTCTTTCTCTCCCTCCTTTTTTTCTCTTCTTTCTCCCTTCCTGGACTGGAAGATAGCACAGTGGGTAGGGGTTTTGCCTTGCATGAAGCCGACCTGGGTTTGATTCCTCCATTCCTATCAGACAGCCCAGCAAGCTACTGAGAGTATCCTGCCTGGCAAGTTAACCGTGGTGCATGTAATATGCCAAAAACAGTAACAAGTCTTACAATGGAGATGTTACGGGTGTCCGCTCGAGCAAATCTATGAACCATGGGGCTATGAACAGTGCTACAGTTCTACTCCTGGCTATGTTCAGAAACCACTCCTTACAAGGTTCAGGCTATAATATTGGGTGATGAGGATGAAACCCAAGTCAGCAATGTGCAAGGCAAGTGCCCTGACTGCTGTACTATTGTTCCAGTTCCATAATATGTGAATATATGAACAAAAGTCAAACCCAGTTTAATTTTACATTTTACTATTAATAATGCATGATAAACCATGTCTAGTATGACAAATTGAAATAACTATTAAACCATTTGCCTATCCACTATATCTGATTAATCATGACACACCATGTGACAAAGACATACCTCTCAATTTTTTAAAAGAAAGATAAGTGAACTGAAAAATAAATTAAGCTCCATATTTCACATGAATCTGGTTCTAGTTTCATGTATGCCCTCAACAGGGAGAACAGAACACCTACTATTTCACTTTTTCAATTCTTTTTTTGGCACCCAGATAGTTCTTTGATAGCTCCTTAGTGAAAAGCACTGTTATCTTATAATCACATTTGTATTCTACATTAAATTTCTCTATGAATACAAGAAGTTGAAAAGACTAAAACTATAAAATTTCAGAGGAAAAGTGTAGCTTATCACTGTATCAAATGTCTGAATGTCACCTCAAATGGGCCTTGCTCTTAGGGCCTTAGAAACAAAGAGAACTTCAAGTACTCAAAAGATTGTCTAAAATGTTTCTGAGGGAAGTCAAAGTGAAGTGTCCTGATATCCATAAGGATAAATCAGCCTTCAATATCATCACAAGCCACATCTTTTCTCTTTATTTTCTGAACTGCAATCACTACTAAAATATTTTCTTAGACCAGTATTTGAGCACACATGCTCCAGCTGAGTACCCCTGTCTCCAAAATTACATATGTATAAGTATACAGTGGCTATTTTATATGTGTACGTGACTTTGTTGCTTGCTTAGTATTTATAGGAATTTAGCTATTTCGACACAAAAACCATAATCGAATCATACTTTTTTGCTTTGTCATATTTTCCATCACTGTAGATAAAACAATGCAACTTTTAAACAGTTTAAATTGGTCAAGTGTTAAAAACTCATAGATAAATATCACTTCGGAAAAGTTAATGGATATCTGAGACTCAGGATTGTGGTTGCTGTTTTTTCTCTCTTTAGGGGTCTTGGGACATATCCATGGATGTTCAGGATCTACTCCTGCCTCTATGCTCAGGAGTTATTCCTGCTGATTCTCAGGAAACCATAATTGCACATACCTTATCAGAGGTATAACAGGTCAAATGTATTCAAGAGAGACACCTTAACCACTGTACTATCTCTTGGTCCTGAGACTCAATTTTTATGTAGACACAATAAAAAAATATAGTAGTATCATGCATGTTTGTCAAGGGTAAAAACTGTCACAAAGAAAAGACTCAGGAATATGAGGCATTATTAATACTATTGTGACAAATATAGCCAATGGTAACACTTTAGATGAGAGTAATTATCACTGCTAACCAGTCTTCACATATATTTATGTTAATCCTCTGCCCTAAGGTTTTTGTTTTGTTTTGTCTCTTTGTTGTTATTTCGGAGCCATGGCTGGCAGTGCTCAGAGCTCTCTCCTGACTTTACACTTAAGGATCATTCCTGGTGGGATCTGGTGCAGCACACATAGTTTTACAGATCTGACACAAGTAATGTTTGCACAAAGAACACATGACTTCTCCACTATGCCACCTCTCAAGCCCTAGAGATAGATATTTGTGTGTCTATTTCTCTCTTGGCATCATACCCGATGGTTCTAAGGGTTTACTCAGGACTCTATATTCAGGAATGACTCCTGGAGGGCCTCACTGCACTATCTTTCCAGCCTCCTAAGTATGTATGGAAAAAAATACCACCAATTCTGGATTGGTATTTAACAGGATTTGGAAATCTTGAATTCTATTAAACATTTACTACAAAGTCAAATAAGAAAGAGAACATCTTTGAAATGATTTGATTCAATGTTTCTTAAAATTTTTCAGGCAAGACGATCAAGCTTCAAAAATATGAAATCTCTGGCTCACAATCATGTTACCAACTAGAACTAGATCCCTGAACTCAAGCTTTGTACGACATATTCTTTATTAGCGCACTTTTGATTTCCTATTTTGGTGAGACATTGTTTATTCATAATTAGTATCACATAAATCAGAATATCAATGTTAACTAGATAATAGATTTTCATCTGACTTAATGATTACTCAACTTCATATGCAAATCACTTAGTACTGTAATGATATGACTTTTCAAGGTAACACTGTGTTGATGTGATGCCTGTCAGGCCCCAGCTATTTAAGAAACAGTAAAATCCTTATAATTGCAGAGAACAACCAAGGTTCTGTTTGAAAACATTGAGACAAAGGGTAAAAGGTTAGTTAATCCATGAAAATGTCACCATACACTTGGGGTCTTTTTCTGAAGGTTAAGTGTCACAACTTAAGTGTCTAAAGGTGCCAGCAGTGAGACTGGCTCATATAATTCAGGTGATGAGTATAGTAATTGATGCCACATTCATGATGCTTAGATACCAAATATGATTATATGACTAGAGGAATATTAGAATGCAATTGCAAATAGCACAGTTTTTCTAATTATAAAGGCTTATAAATCACATTTTCCTATTAAAATTAAAATATACAATAACTATCCATTTTTCTTTTGACTAACATCTCATCAGATGAGTAAGTTCTGGGGATACATAATATAAATATTTTTTTATTGTCATACAGAAAATTTAGCAAGAAGATAAATCTTAAATGTTCTTTGGTGCAGGAAAGAACTATGTGAAATTTAAGGTGATAGGTATGCTAGTTAGCTTGACTGTAGTGATCATTTCACAATGTGTATATGAAAATCATTAAGTTTCACAATTTAAATATAAACAAATACAAAATAGAAATTATCATAATGCCCATAAATAAAGGGAGAGTAAGAGGGAAATTGTCTGCCATAGAGGGAGTGAGGGGGGTGGCATAGGGTGAGGGAGGGATACTGGGGACATTGATGGTGGAGGGATTGGTGTTTGATCATTGCATTACTGAAGCTCAAACCTGAAAGTTCATAGTGATTTAAAAAAATAGCAATTATGCCATTAAAATTTGGAGGAATGAAGGTCCAAGGGACAAGATGGTCAGGCTCTCAATGCACTTTTTTCTTTTACGGGGGGCCACAGCCAGAGTACTTAGGGTTTACTTCTGGCTCTGTACTCAGGAATTATTGCTGGTGATGCTCCGGGGACCATATGGGATGCTAGAAATTGAAACTGGGTCAGCCATGTACAAGGTGAATTGCGCCCCTGCAGTATTATCACTCCACCCCACATTGTAATTTTTTATCCTTAATATAAATTAAAAATATATTTTAATAATACTCTAATAAAAGTGTGTTTGCATATCTGGAATAAAAATGGGTTGCTCTAGTCAGTGCTCTGGGGCCCACAAGTGCCAGGATCAAAACTGATCTTGTGCTCAAACGAAAGAGATATTTGTCTGGCCATTTTCCCTTTAGTAGTTTTAATCAATATACTTTTCCTAATTTGAAGAAATATTTAACCCTGCTTTAAGTTTCTTTACACATGCTGCTTTTTCTTATTGATATAGTCTTGTATAGTATGAATAGAATAATCTGTATATAAACCATTTAGCATAGCATTTATGGCATGAATTGCTAGATTAATCTTTCCTTCCTATTTTCCCCATGGGGAAATGTTCACATGGGAAGCAAATTCTTATGACATTGAAAGATTTGTGATTTTACCAAGAAGATGTTAGTAATCTCAAACATAACCAGGTACCTTTTTATTTTTAAGTTGAAGTTTCTAAAACATTTGTTAATGGTGTGAAGTTTTACATCCAGTTTTGTCACACCTTATGGTTTGCTGGTGTGTTCATAGAAAGTACTGAGTCAAGCACAGACTCACAATTTCTGTTTTGCCCAAGCATGGCGAAGGGCAAAGTTCCATTCCATGCGTTAAAACAGCCAACCTTTTAGCAAATGAAGGGGAAAATTGAACTTAACTCAGAAAGGGAAAACAAATCCTCTGCTCCAGTAAATTTCTTTAATCAACAAAGTGGTTTCTCAAGACTTTCATTCAATGTCACAAAGCTTACTGAGGTGTTGTTTTGTTTTGTATTCCCCCCCACCACAGGTATACAAGGTCATAGCAAGTTCTTATTTCAGAAAAATCTAGAATAGAGATTATAAGGAAGAAACAAAAAATTATACCAGAGAAAGAAATTGTCAAGCAGGCATGAAGGCCTATAGAAATATTTAATGCTCTTTTATTTATCTTTGGATCAGGTGTAGGATCGAAACACAACCAATTCAAAAGCCATATCATTTGTAGATCAACTATTATGAACATATACAGCAACTCACCAGCAATCCTCCACAATCCAAATATGTGAGTCACCATTTTTAATTAGGTAAAATTACACATAATTTCTCTAGTGATCTATCACAGCTCACTTTATTAGAAAAGGTAAGTACAAAGTAAATCTGTCAGTAAGCCTAGCATAAAGTAAGGGTGAAGCTCTAATCACAAGACAGATATTTCACATTGAAATCCTTTAATGTGAAAGACATAAATTTGAATCAGAAATAGAAATCTATAGCTACACATTTGTCATATTATTTTCTGGTTATTTTTTCTAATACTACAGTTGCATTTTAGCACAATGTCTATATAACACAGACATATGAATGATATCAATTTAAATATGAGTGTACTACCTTCTCAAATTCAAGCATACAATGCATATAACTATTCTGAACACAATATTCACAAACAGCAAGTTTTATGGCAATGAGAAAAAAACTACTAAATTCTGACTTTTTCCCCGACTCCTCCCTAAGAAAAAATTTAAACATCAGTATCATACAATTAAATAAATAACTTTTATAAATACATTTTTGAGTATTCATATGTTTTTCTCTTAGTAATGATCATTTTACTACTTAGAAATAACAATGATTGACAGAAGATCATTCAAAGGCAGAAGCACTTTTCCTGTATGCAAGAAGCAGAGGTACAATTCTTTATATACAATGGACTCCCCAAGTACCCTGAGAGTGACCCCAAGCAGTTTCAAGAGTTTGGCCAAAACAATCCAAAAGAACTCTCAATCATTTTTTCTTGTACCTTTCTCTATTAAAAAGCCATGTTTTGTGAGGCTGGAGAGATCATAGCAGAGTTAAAATGCCTGCCTTACATGTGGCTGAGACCAGTTTAATGCCAGCTCCACATTTGGTCCTCCAAGCACTATAGTTGTGATCCATGAACACAGAACTAGGATTAAGTGTTGATCACTGATGCCCATGACTTCCAAAACAAAAAAAGAACAAGACAAAATAAACAAACAAACAAAAACACCCTGTCATCTCCACATTATAATGTTTCTATTATTAATTTGGCATCCCTAATCCCTCATCTTTTTTTGTGATATATATCTATAGATCTTAATTTCTACTTTTGTATATTGAGCATATTAGTTTTGTCACTCCTGGAAAAATACCTAGAAAGCAATATTTTTTTCTAAGATCGTTGTTGAAATACTGGGAAGGAAATAAAAGGAAGAAAGAAATCATTGGCACACACCTCCCTTCTATTAGTACTAATGGTATCATAGGGGATGCATATCCCTTCTCAAATAGGATGGAAGGATAAGGAGAATGTGGACTATAAAGGCAACTGTTTTGAAGATTCACTGGGTTTTGCAATGATGTTTCTCTTTTTGATGTATGTATTGTTCTAGATGTTCTAGATGTCAGAAAAAGCTCAATGACCTAAGGATATGTTTTGCAAGAAGCCAAGACTGATTCCATTACTGCCTAGGTAGGACCAGAGCACTGCAGAGAATGGACCCCAAACAAAAACCAAATAGGGTTTCCATATGTGGCAAGGAAATTTACCTACCTGATAGTGCAAAACTAATGGGATTTATTTTCTATGTGACATTTTAATAAACAGGATGTTTGGTTATGGACTATAAAACAGACGTAAATCTATATTTTTCTAATCAATTAAGTAATTAAACACAATTTATGTGCAAAATGACTATTTTTATGCAGTATGATTGCTGTACACTTAATTTTTCAGAGTGCATGCCTTTCTCACATTAAACTTGTTCATATGTATTTTCACACTCTCCAGACTCAGAAACATAAATCAGATTCCTGTTCTTCTAGCTGAATGCTTTGTGAACACCCTAGGACTGTAAGATTTATTTGCTAGCAGCTTGGGTTACCATAGCTTCTCAAACCACTCATTTTCTTCTATGTTCCCCTACAGTGAATGGAACAATACACCCTCTGTTCTCTATTTTCTAATTCATAACTAATTTGAAGTTGTCCTGCAAAATATTAAAAGTGTAATTCTTAGTTGGGTGGTTAGTACATGCCCAGTGAAGTGAGTTCAGTTGTAGCACATTTTAGCTGAATCTGCACATGTGAAACAAAATGGAGGAGTGAGACAGCATCTAGACATATTAAGAAAAAAACAAAACAAAACATATGTCTGAAATATCTTGAGGACTGAGGCCAGACTTTGTAAAATGTTACTTTTGTAGAAGGACTAAAGTGCAACCATATGGATTTCCGCTTCACTTGCATGAATAAAGGAAATGCATGCTACTGGTGTTTTTATCTAAGTTAGTTTTCGAAAAGCCCAAAGGATATATTGGAAACTGTTTAAATTTTTTCAGGTATGTGTCTCTTTATTCCACTTTTTTAATCTTTCTTCACACTCAAAGTTTAAAAGAACTGAGAACCTAAATCTAAATTAAATTGATGTGACACCAGGACTAAAATAGTAAAGTTTCATATAAGTAAAAAGATAGAAGCAGCTGTTAAGTGTTGGTTGGTGTCACAATAGCCAGTCCTAGATATTACACTTTTAATCTGTATATAAGAAAGTCTATTGATTCTTTTTTGATTTTTTAAAAATTTATTTCCTTAAATCTCTCTCCTCTCTCTCTCTAAGTTATGTTTTAAATTCTTTGAACTGAGTTCAAAACAAAGTTCAGAAAAGAGTTTTGTTAAAACCATTTAAACTAAGATTGAATGATTGATAATGCTCATCTCACTTTAACACCAGTAATTCTAAATCTGGATTTGAAAATGTTAGATTGTGGTAAAGAGATGGTAATATGCTTTTGCCAAGAGACTTAAAATAATACAAATATTAAAATAATATCATTTAAAATAATATCATTTATTCTTGTATTGGAAGCCCATCATTTTGGTATGATTAATTAGTTTTAGATGGAGTAAAATAATATTGGATCTTTATAAAAGAGATTATAGCTATAAAAGTTATACATAACAATATACTCCATTTGATATCTACATTATTATTTGTACTTACTAGCATTATCTTGTTTTACTTGGAGTTCCCCATATTGTAAGCTAAGTCAACCAATGCACAAAAGAAAATGTATTTCATCTATATGTTCATCACTTACTCTTCTGCATACTCAAGCTTTAGCATTTTTCCCAAAGCTGGTAGAGATGTAGCTTTATGTAGGGCACAGGACAGATTGGGGGAGGGATAGTAGTAGCCACCCATAAATTCAATAGGGTCTGGGCACTTTCTCTTTGCTTAAAGAAGATAGATTTCCATTGGGGAATCAGGGAGATATTTTTTCCCATGTAAAGTAAATTGTAAGCTAAATATATCTGGATACCTCTGGTCTAGTGTAAAAATGAGCTTATTTGTCACACCCATTAGATCACCTCTACACAGAAATCAGACTTCTCTTTACATTCTATTTCCTGGTAACTTCACTCACTGATCTCAATTTTGATATTCTCATCTCTCTACTAGGGAAGGTAGAAGTAACAATCAGAGCACCATGGAAAGCTAAGAGATGCTCACAGAGAAGCCAATACTAAGAGTCCATTCAGAAATGGAAAACATAGTATCAATATTTTCCCCCCCTGTATGAGCACATCTTGTATGTTTCTAGGCTAAGTAAATGATGCTGAAAGAGTAAGGATTCTATTTTTCAGTTCACTTTATGTTCTACATTTTTATTTTATACAGGGAAAAATATGGATAGTAAGGGAGTATTTTAATGTTTATGCCAACAGCAGTGGAGATATATTCCTCATTTCTTCCTAGAGTCATGATTGGAGAGAAAACAAAGGCATACTTTGCCCCCAAATAATAAGAAACATATCCTCTTATTCGCTAAAAGAAGTAATTCCAATAAAACCTCCTTTTAGTCCCAAGGAGATACATGTATTGTATCCTGTTGCAGCTCACAACTCGTCTGCATATTTTCCCTTTCCTACTTCCCCTTGGCCTGGAGACCTGAATGACCCCAGAGTTCAATTCCAAACTACATCAGATTCAATCTCTGTAAAAGCAGCATTACAGTAAATCTTATCTACCCTGAGTGAATAACACATCTGATATGATGAACCAAATCTTAAAGTCCCACTTACAAATGATTATGCAAGAGAGACCTCAAGACTTCTCATGAAAAAAGATAGAAGACTTCTAACTGAAGGGAATAGTGAATAGTGCAGCTTCCAGAACAGAAAGGATAAAATTCAGGGAAAAATAGATAAGTCCATCAGAGAATATCATTCTTTCTGCTTGTGAGGGATAACTGGATATGGGAAAGAAGAGAAGGAGTGGTCAGTCATTCTTGCATTACTAGTGAGGAGATACTAAATTTTCAGATTTTCGTCTACATAATGGTGATGTGCCACTCTATAAGAATAATAATAGCCTTTTTCTGTGGGACAAGACATAAAGAAAATAATCTAGGGTAAAGAGCAATCAGACCATTCTGATAGGCAGGCAACTTATTTAGTATATTTGAATTGAAACCAAAATGTTAACAACTTTGTCATTAAAGTTCCACACAAAAATAGATGGTGGGAAAATACAAATTTCTTAAAAGGAGAATGGAGAAAACATATATGTCCAAACATAGGACTCCTTTATAAAACTGACCCGACTTAACATCTAGACAAAACCAACTAGGTATAAATAGCTCTCAACAGATGTCATATAGTATGCTGTACAAAACTAATTGCGTGCAATGTGCTTTATCAGAAATAACAAGAAAGAAAATAAAACAAAACTGAATTGCTTCCATTGCACTGAAAAATTACCTGAAGAGAGAGTTCAAAGATATATAAACAAAATAAGGATATGGCTAAGATTTGTTATCATAGAATGTATATCAAGTCTAGATAGTTTCAATATGCAATGTTTTTATTGTTCTCCAATAAGAGAGTCCAGCCTTTCTGGCTGGATTCCCAGCTAAGACCCATCTTCCCAGAATGACTCATTGATTACACCTGACTCCTGATAACTTTCTGCTCCCAGAACATCATTAGTTGTTTCACTCTCCAGCACTCAGCTTTAATATTTCTTTCAAGCATACTCCTACATCTGAAAAATGCATTCACTATAAAGGTTTATTATTTCCAACTTCAAAAAGTTTTGAATAAATCGTTTTATAGTTGTTTTCTATTCAAAAGATAGCTACTTTGTATAGCAAAATAGATTGTATAAGTATGTGAGGAAGATTTGGAAAGTTTTACTATACGGAACCAGATGTTCAAGTGGTATTTGTGAAAACTGAATTCCACCTGTGTAGAATATATTATGCATGCATTATTCCCATAATGGTAACTTGTATTTTGTGTATTATTGAATATAGTTAGATATATTCAAAATAAATGCATTATAGACTATCAAAAGTTTATCCCATAAACTAATATGAATTATTACTATTTCATCTGAAATAATACACTCTAGCTAGTTGTTATTGTCACAGCATCAGGTACAAGCCAATGTATACAAAAAGAACCAAATGTGGTTCTCACCTATGTGGCTGTTTAAATGTAGGGACAGCATTCTATAGTCCTTTAAAATTTGAAGGAGTAAATTATATCCAGAGCATTAATAAATGGAGAATAGGCCAAAAATCAAATTCCAAAAAATGAAAATTTTCTACAAAATATATGAATAACCTGGCTCAAAAACATGAGATAATGTTCTTGCATGCATTTGGAAACAAGTGATTTGAAATTGAGGTCTACAAGTATCTTAGAAACAAGTATCTTAGAAATAAGTATCGATCTACAAGTATCTTAGAAACATTTTACATGGCAGTTGAATAGAGTCAAATTATTATAATAACATTATTGTTGGCGTATGTTTAGACTCATGTTTTTATTAAATTTTTTTTTTGTGAGGGGCTGTAGTACAGTGGGTAGGTCATTTGCCTTGCATGCGGCCAACCAGGGTTCGATTCCCAGCATCCCATATGGTCCCCCGAGCACTGTCAGGAGTAATTACTGAGTGTAAAGCCAAGAGTAACCCCTTTGTATCGCCGGGTATGACCCAAAAAGCAAAATAAAATAAAAAAATAAAACTTTTTGTTAACAGGCCTGGGAACTTATGTGAAATGCTATTCCCAAGGTAAAATGTATTCCAAATGTTCAACTGCTTTCCAAATTAATTTGTTCTATATATGTGGATTTGCAAATTAGAGGCATACTGGGACATCCCTAGTTCCTACACTCATACCAAATGATATACTCTTTTCCTTTTTTAAGTGTTAAAGCCACCCTGGTTACTAAAGTTAAGTCATTACTAAGATGTTAACCCAAATTAACCCAAATGTTAACCCAAAGTTCTTAGTACTTTCAAATGGGTTATGTAGTACATTTTACCCTTTATTTACCCATATTATATGTTCCTCATTATCAATGTTTCTCAAGAATTATGTGGATGACATAATTTTTAGTGAATAAATGTTCTGCACAATGTTTTGTATACAAAGATCTCTAAATTACTTTCACACTTTTATCTCTTAGAAATATTATGTATCCTTCCTTCTCTCTAACTTCTGTTTCTCCCACTTAAGTAATACTGTCCATTAGAGAATGAAGTCGTTGATTTTTTTCTCTCCCCCTTGGTGAATGTAATTGTCTTTCCTTAATTGTCAGATATGGACTTTCAGACTTTAAATGTGATTCCTTCTGCTTTTAATTCCCTGGGTCAATTATGAAAATGCTAATGCAGTACTTTGGTTCATTGTGCCCTTCTGATTCTTTTGTTGTTTGAAGGGAACCACTCTTGGTTCCCTTGCTTGACTCCTTGGCTCTGGTTTCTACTTTCCCAGTACCCATCATTTGCATAACAGCTCTTCCCTCCCTTGCTCATCAATAATTTTTTATTAAATACTCACATTTTTTATATTTAAAATTATGTACCATAACTTTTCATTGGGAAGAAATTTTTTCAAACACAATAAGGTACACTATTACTTTTTAATCTAAAACTATTTTTTCACTGTTTAGATATATGTTACACTAAAAATCATCTCTTGTTCAACTCCTTCACAGACTCTTTAATAAAACTAGATGCACAACCACCTAATGTCCTTGAAATTTCTTGTTGCCCTAAAAACTATTCAGGGACATGACTGATTTTTTTAGTTTTCTAATATAATCCAATGTTTTCTCTTTCTGATAAATTTCCTAGGTGCATCTCTCTTTTCTCCCCTAAACTGAATGGTACTAAATGCGTCATCATTATTTCTCCAACTAGTGTCATACACATTGTTTCGTAGCAGTTTTCGACGTTAAAAATTAACAGTTTCTTTATATATGTATATATACATGAATGCATGTAAAATAATAAAGTATAAAGTTTATATATACAGAGACTATCAATCTCTCTTTATGTATAAACATTATACTTTTCTTTTCCTGTATTATTTAATCATCCTAATAATGTTCCTTCCAGAAAGTCTCTCTCATTAATGGAAGGTAGAAAACCTACTTTCTCATAGCAGGAGTTGCCAAGTGAGGGTCAGGGGGAATCTGTGGATACCCACTGAAACACAAAGATAACTTGGTAAGGTGTTCAATACAAGGTCTAAAATTGTGATGATACTAAGGGTCACCCCAGGAGTATTCATATTCTTGAGAGGCAATATGGAGAACTGGGATTGGCTTGCTAAAATTCTAACCCCTGTACTAAGTCCTGGTTCCCTAAAAAAACGTTTACATTTGTCTCATAATTCAGCACCTACACTGTGATCTGTATCAAAATAGTGTTTGTGGGTGACAATTTAAAAAGTAATATAAAATCAGTCTTGAAAAAAATTATATCTGTGCTTAAATAGTATAACATATATATCATAACTGGTGAATAAAAAATCTTGAATCTTATTAAATTCTAAAAATATTAGTGCCCATTCTCATTAGAACTATACTAAAATATTGAATTTATTTCATATTAGTAATTAGATAAATTTAAGAAGTTCAAAATTATTATTCAGAATTAACTTTTACAAGCTTAGCCAATTTCAATCATTTTTTCCCTCTGTGGTTATTATACTGCTCAACCTAAAAAGGACTAATGTGGCTTAACCGAACACATTCTATAACCTTCGGTATTATTTACTCATATTAATAGATAGTCCCGGATTTATGTATTTATTTGGTCAGTTTTTAGATTATACCTTGCTGGAGGGGATGTGGAGGATCACATATGGTATCAGGCATATAAGAGTCAGCCATGTACAAGGCTGTACTTTATTCCTGTACTATCTCTCTAGCCCTAGTCCCTGATCTCTGTACATGCTTAGGATGAGGTGACCAAAATGCACAGAAAATAGATTCAAATAATGCTAAGGACTACCTCAATGCATTAACTATGATATGCATAAATGTATTAATGTTTATAATTGATAGTGGTATAATAGTACCATAATATACCAACCACTGAAGTGTTGATCTCCCTCCATCACAGTTCATTGGGCACTTTCAGCATGCTCACATGGTAAATAAAGTTCTATGAACAAAGTCAAAGGAACATTGTCTACCCTCCTGCTTCATTTCTTCTCATATGAGCGAAATCATCTGGATATCTCTCTCTTCTTATTGATTTAGCTTGACTCCTCCAATTATATTTGTAGCAAAGCGAAGATGACAGATTTTCCTATAGTTGTATTCAGCTTCTACATATACAACAACCTCTTTATTCTTTAATCTTGCTAATATATACATATATGTTTCTTAATTACTGGTCCTGTGTCCTTTGAATACAGAGTTAGGAATCTAATTCCTTGATAGGGCAATTATCTTTTCATTTTTTAAGAGGCATAATCTAATTTCTCAACATTGAGTGAGAGTTCTATTTTTTCTACATTTTCTCCAATACATGCTCTGGCTACCCTTTTACATATGGGTCACTGTCCCCTGTAAACCATATTCTCATTAATGATAATGGGTAATATTGAGCCAATGGTATTGAAAGAATTCCCTAGTCCTGATATCACACTTATTAAGCAAATCCTGATGTGAATTTGGGATATAGGATGAGCTTAGAGAAAAGTCTCTATTTGAAAAGTAACTAAATGCTTTTCTCAAGAAGATTTAAATCCTCTTAGTTAATATTCAAAACAAAAGTTTGAGCATGGTATCACCCCCACCAAAAAAAAAACAAACAAACAAAGAACAGATAATTAACCCAAGTTTGAAAATATGCAAAAACTGTAGCACTGTAGCACTTTCATCCTGTTGTTCATCTATTTGCTAAAGCAGGCATCAGTTATGTCACCATTGTGAGACTTGTTTTACTGTTTTTGGTATATTAAATATGCCATAGGTAGCTTGCCAGACTTTACTGTGCAAGCGGGATACTCTCGGTAGCTTGCCAGGTTCTCTTAGAGGGATGAAGGAATAGAACCTGGGTCAGTTTCGTGCAAGGAAAATGCTCTACCTGCTGTGCTATGACTCCAGCATTGTAAAAACTGAATATGATAATGCACAACAAAAAGCCCAGCAATAAACCATGAGACAAAAAAAAATGTGAATAGACATATAAAATGCAAAGCTAGCAGTTCTGAGAAACAGTTTCTTAGTAATAAAAACCTAAGTCAAGAAAATATAACAATTATATAATGTAACTTTAGACCTAAAAAACTATAAAATTATGAACATCAAAAGTTAGTAGAAAGAAAAGGCAGGCATCCAGATCCAATGAGTTTGAAGAATACCAGCAAAAAGAGACCCCGAATAAAGTGAATGTGCCTGCCATAGTGCCACAGAGGCAGGGGTTGGGAGATGGAGAGGGGGTGGCGGGAGGGATGCTTGGAATATTGGTGGTGGAGAATGGGCACTGGTGGAGGGATGAATACTTGATTATTGTATGACTGAAACATAACCATGAAAGTGTGTAAGTCTGTAACTGTATCTAATGGTGATTCATTAAAAAATATTTAAAAAAAAACTAAAAAAAAAGTTAGTAGAAAGAGAATAATAAGAATAAATTAGAGGGGCTGAAGCAATAGCACAGTGGTTAGGGATTTGCCTTGCAAAGGCCCAACATGAGTTCGATTCCCAGCATCCCCTATGGTCTCCCAAGCACTGCCAGGAGTAATTCCTGAGTGCATGAGCCAGTAGTAACCTGTGTGCATTGTCGAGTGTGACCCAAAAAGCAAATAAAACAAAATTAGAGGATATACACACATAAATATATATATACAAACACACATATATGTATACTATATATATTTAAATGTATATAGATTTGTTGGGCACACTTTGCATTGCTCAGGGACTACTCCACACTTTGTGCTTGGGGACACATGTCAAGGATTGACTCAGGCCCCCTATATGCAAAGAATATGGTTAACCCATTAAGCTATTTTCTAGACCCCAGAGCAAAATTCATTAAATAGAAATTTAAGGCAATAAAATAATAAAACTAAGAGAGTACTTTTGGGATACAAACAAAAATGACACCTATTTGACATGATTTACTATGAAAAAAATAGAATAATGCTGGAACAATAGGACGGTGGGGAGGGTTCTTGCCTTGCATATAGTTGACCTGGGTTGGATCCCTAAATGCAGCTATTATTGCCAAGGATACTAAATTCACAATAAAATCTGATTACTAATAAATACTTTTTAACTCCCCAAATGTCAAAATCTAGGAAAAGGTAGCTTTCATTGGTGGATTATCTTTTTTTTGTTTCGGCTTTGGGCAATATTTACTGGTACTCAAGGATTACTCCTGGCCAGCTTGGGAACCATATAGGAAACTGTGGAGCAAACCCACATCATCCACATGTAGGGCAAAAGCCTTACCCTCCTCACTACACTTCTGGTCTCCTCATTGGTGAATTCTATTAAATATGCAAAGGACAATTATTATGAGTTTTATAAAAGTCTTCCACAAAATGACCAAAATGACCTGGCAGTGAACTCTTCCATTTATTTTACAAAACCAGCTATATATTCATACTAATATGAGACAAGACTGCCTAAGAAAAAAAAAGAAAAAAAAAACAGCAGACCAGTCACTTTTGGGAAACAAATGCAAAAAATTCAACCAAATATTAGAAAAACAAGGTAAATAATAGAATTTGAAAAGTATTTCATTAATCAAGAATAATTTTTTGGATAGGGACAGTTTGAGATAAACAAATCAGTAAGATGTGATAATTCACCACAATAAATGAAGGACATGAATTACATAATTAGCTCAAAATATTTTTGAAGCACTTAAAATTAACTTCATTTATGATCAAAACTCAACAAGATAGAAAATGATAAAAATATAACAAAATAACAGATAAAATAGGGAATGCACACGTATAGGATCCTAGCTTTTAAAAAAGCTCATTTGAAAGAGCTGGTGAAAAGCTAAATACTTCTCAAATATCAAGAAAAAGAACAGGAATAGCCCTCATACCATTTTTAAACATATTGAAGTGCTAATTAGACAAATTAGGTTAAAAAAAAAGGAATATTCTCATTGAAAGTAAAGAAGTTATCATTTGCAGATAACATTATAATGATTTCAAAATGCAAATATTGAAGCTAATAACTTTTATAAAGTTGAAGGCTACAAAATTATTAGAATCCTTAATTGTTATCTCAGTAATCCTATTGTTATCTCAGTAAGAAAAAAATTAAAGTACATAGAAGTGTGCTGCATTTCTCTACACTTATAACGAACAATCAGAAAGAACAAACCAGGGATCAAGAGTGATTTAGGTATCCCCATTGCATTTTCTCATAAAGCTACTCTAAATATCATACATAAGTTATATCATCCAGTGTTCATCCTTCTCCTGGCTTACTTCATTTAACATGGCATCTTCAGTTTGATCCATGTTGAAGCAAATTGTATGATTTCATCATTGCTTACTGCTGCATAGCATTCCAATGTGTACATCTTCATGATCCGCTGATCTGTTGTTGATTTCAAACCTTACTGTTGTACTGAGTGCTGTAATGAATAATGTCATGCATATGATAGAGCTAAATATCCAAACCATAGTGTCAACAACACCTAAAGCATGCAACCAAAACCTTAATGAACAAACTTATAAAGCTTCCTGTTGACATGGTAGACTGAGGTGGAATCGGGGATGGAACCTGGGGAAACTAGTGAAGGAAGATGAACTTGGTGTTGGGATCAGGGATGAAACATTGTATGTCTAAAAGCCAATTATGAATAACTGTATATCATGATACTTTCACAAAATAAAATAAATAGTGGGGGGAGGAGAGTGTTACTGGCATAAAAACTGGAAGAAAGATTAAGGAAATTAACTCAGAAATAAACTCATGCATCTGTGACCATTAAAATTATGTAAAATAAGCCAAAAGTATATAATATGGAAAAAAACAGTCTCTTTAATGAAGGAACCTAAGAAAAATGAATATTCATATGACACAGAATGAATGTGCATCACTATCTTAGTCCATACAGAAATTTGAAGTAGATTAAAAATTAAGTCTTGGGGTGGGTCAATAGTATGAGAGATAAAGTGTTTGCCTTGCACTTGGCCAACCCTGGTTTAACCACTAGCACTTCATATGATATCCTGACAAGTGCAGGAGTGATCTCTGAGCACAGAGCAAAGAGTAAGCCCTTAGCACCACAGGGAGCCTTCAAAAAATTAAAAAAAAATTCTTTGCAATGAGCTCCTAATATATCTTGATATTAATTATCTAGTCTTATTTTAAAGGCAACTGAAAAAATGAGAAATAGGCAAGTTGGGATATGTAAAATTAAAATACTTCAAAACAGAAAAGGAACAATCAGTGAAATATAAAGAAAACTTACTGAGTTGTAGACAATTTTTGAAAATTGCATATCTGATAATAAAAAATATAAAATATTTATTAAAGCTCATAACTTAATAGCAAATCTATATGTATATATAAATTTTAAAATGTGATAGATCTGAATGTAGCTCCTGAGTACAACAGATGTGTCCTAATCTCTCCTCCCACAAAAAAAGAAGAAAAGAAAATAGTAAGTTATCATGGTTTTGCAACAGACAAGATACAGAATAAATGGAATTGTCCATCAATCTAATAATAAATAAACTACAGATAATGAAATCATGACTTAAATATTAGTACAGTGAGATATTTTTCATCCAGAAATAAAGAAAGACTTCTCTCTATTTGTTACAGTATTGATGCACCTTGGTGGCAACAGGATATGTAAGGTAAGTCAAACAAGTGCTATGTCACCCACATTCCATATGGAATCAAAAATCAGGCACACATGCACAGAAAATTGATGATCCCTACAAGGAGAACACTGGGGGGTTACAGAGACTTCATTGGTGTGGAAAGTAAGCAAAATGTTTAAAAGGAACGACTGTTTATCTAAAGTTTATAATTTAATTTCTATTTTATATTATTGATAAGTACATTACTTAACAACATTTTGTAAATTTAATTAAAGTAAGTGGATTGCAATACATTGATTGAATTGACACAAAGAGATTTGCCTTCTAAAATTTCCTTGCCGTTATAACAATTCCCTTCATTTGCTTTTCAGTGTGTTCTATTTTTATATTCATGTCCAATAAAAGACTTCATTTTGCAGTGGCAAAAATTTTGATCAATTTTAAAAAAAATAAAAACTAGGAAGAGATTGTTAATCGTTTTATAAGAAGGAAAAGTACAACATACAGATTCTAATGCGGTTTACATGTAGCTTATTGAAAAATTAAAAGAGGTATTAATGGCTTTTTGTTTTTAAATTGTTTACACATGAATAGACAAAATGCATTGCCCATTTTACCACAAAATTTTTTGATCAGAAAGTCTTTTCTTGGGGCCGGAGCGATAGCACGGCGGGTAGGGCGTTTGCCTTGCACACGGCCGACCCGGGTTTGATCCTCAGCATCCCATATGGTCCTCCAAGCACCGCCAGGAGTAATTCCTGAGTACAAAGCCAGGAGTAACCCCTGAGCATCGCTGGGTGTGACCCAAAAAGCAAAAAAAAAAAAAAAGTCTTTTCTTATACATATTTTGTGGGGACATGACTTTATTTGTAAGTTTATCATTTGAAACACAGACTTACAATAAACTATTTCCTTATCTGTCTCACTCTCAAAAAATTCTAATACAACAGAATTAAGTTTGAAATGATAAATGTCTATTTATATTTTTGCAGCAAATCATTTTCAAATTGCATAATCTTCAGAATGGCTTAAATATAGTTGAATAACTGTATCCAACTTCTGCCTCTAATCCTCCTTCAAGTTATCCAAATTTCACAGTTCCCATAAGTAAAAATTACCAGTAAAATATGACTTAATGATTAAAGATTCGTTATAAATTCTTTCTTAGAGAAGAGTCCACAAAGATTAGGTATAGCAAACACATATATGTTGGCATACTAATGGGTGGTGACTTGCGCTGATGGATTGATAAAATATTCAGAAGTTCTCATGCAGGGAAAATAAGAATGAGTGGTAATTCCCAAGGGTAAGGTTAGTCAACTTATCCCACAGATCATCAGTTTTACTTACACACCAAAAATAAAATTGATCAAAGCCTATTTTTGAACTACAACTATTGATATTGACTATGAATATTTTTTCCTTGCTCACATATATGGGCATTTTAAAGACTTTGCAATTATCTGGTTGAAATTAGGTTTGGGGAACTGTAAAGATAGTACTTCAAGTTAAGTATTTGCCTTGTATGTATCTGACCTAGCTTTTATTCCTGGCAGGACATTTGATTTCCCAATTCCTGTCAGGAGTGATAGCTGAGCAAAAAGCTAGGAGTAACCCTTGAGTAGAGCCAGGTGTGAACCAAAACACACACACACACACACACACACACACACACACACAGAGGTAGGTCTTGGATGGAAAGCAAAATTTACAAACACAACCAGACATATTATTTGCACACATTCAAACTATTTTGTGCCTACAACAAGACTTACCCTTGGTACTAGAGTGATAGCACAGTGAATAGAGAATTTGCCTTGCACGTGGCTGACCCTGGTTTGGTTCTCAGCATCACATATGGTCCTTTGAGTACCGCCAGGAGTAATTCCTGAGTACATGAGCAAGAAATAACCCCTGTACATCACCGGGTGTTACCCAAAAAGCCAAAAACGACATAAAAGGCTTATCCTTTTAAACGTTGTCTATGACCCCATGTGGGTTGTACACCTGAATATGAGAGTCACAAAAAACAATCTTAATTCAAGAAATCTAATGTATTCATAGTTATCAGTAAATACTTTATTTGCATGCCTACATTGCATCCATATGTGCTTAGAAACATAAAAATTTCTCAAACAGAAAGGAACTGTCAATGGGAAAAGTTTAAGAAGTTCTAACCTGGTGCAGAATTTCATAAATTTTTCCACTCCTGACATGATAAAGGCCTTTGTTAAGGGTCTTCAGAAGTTGGTGTTAGTAAGGTCAAGTAGCTGAGTTTATTAAATAATTCGCATTACCTCCCATAGTCGCTGCCATTTGACTCACCTATCAGCCCTGCCCTATGTATTTCCAACTATATCTCCCAGAAAATGCACACTTAACACCTAAAATCCATGGAAACATTGGTCCCCACAGCTGAAAACTCTGGGGCACAACCAGGAGGCAAGAGAGCCAAATACCTGACTAGCCAAATTGCAGAAAGCTGTACTTGCACACAACCACTTCGGACACACCCCATTAGGGTCTGGAGAGGTAGAACAGAGTCGGGTACTTGTCTTGCATGTGGCTGACCCAGTTTTGATGTGGTCAAACCGCACCTCATATGTTTTCCTGATGGCCAGAAATGATCCCTGAGCACTGTTGGTTATGGCCCCAACCAAAAATAAATAAATAGACAAATAGAGTATTATACAAAAGTCAATAAAGAATGTGGTATACATCATAAAAAATTGATTGTTTCTTTTCTGTAAATGTCAAAAACTTTAAGAAGGAACTTGCAGGTCATTCCTAAATTAAATTGAAGAAAATGTAATACAGGAAACTTGTTTTGATACAAGATGAGGAAAATTAGTTTCACAATACTGATGGAACAACTGGGGGATAAGAATAAATACACAAATATAGAGAATTTCTATTTATGTTCATAGATTTAATGATACAATTATGGTGATATATAAAATTTAAATAACAAAAAAGATGCTTTGCAAGTATTCAGCAGCGTCTATTTACAAAACAACATTAGTGTATATGTTAAAACGTTAACTTTTAAATTTTAGTAGTAAGTAGTCAAGATGATCTTTGTT
Source organism: Sorex araneus (assembly GCF_027595985.1). Taxonomy (NCBI): domain Eukaryota; kingdom Metazoa; phylum Chordata; class Mammalia; order Eulipotyphla; family Soricidae; genus Sorex; species Sorex araneus. Next base: position 141,958,862 of record NC_073303.1, on the reverse strand, counting down.
TAACTCTTTATTTTGTAGTTGAGAACAAACCTGCATCTTTAGCTTTTTAAAAATGAATAAAAAGTAAAGACAAAATAAAAATACTTAGACATATGTAGAACTTTTACATTTGCAGCAAAACACACGGGCCTATAAAAGGTCTTCAGCTTCCTTAGTTATGCTCTATTCCTTGATGTCTCCTTCCATCTCTATGCCAATGATAAAATATGAGGGTCTTTGATCCCTGCCTCATTAAATAGCACATACTCTCACTCCACTCTGACCTGTGCTAGGTCCAGTTTAAGGAGCAATCTGTCATGATACCATTAATACTGCAACTGGCTAAGAAGGTGAAGATATTCATCTAAAATTAATTACTTGACCTTTTCCATGAGGACTCAGAAAGAAAATACTTTAACATTGTGACTATGGAGAAGCTCCACTGATACCCAGGTTTGCCAAATGTGATAATTAGAGAAACGCAGCTAAAAAATAGGGATGCAATATGCGTTTCAGGAATTCACTCTTCAGAAGGAAAGTTGGAAAGTCCCTGGTTCCACAGGAAGAGTCTGTTTAGGGAGAGGTAAAGAAGGTGCTCATCAACAGTTCATTCGGTCTTAACTTGCAAAGTGATGACAGGCAGAAACAAAACTGTGAAAACAGGTTGCTGCTGCGGAACGTTTCGGCAGACTGAAACAGCTATGAGGGCCAGTGTCAAACGATTCAACCTTAGTGCAGCTCAGCAATGCTCTTTAATAAATGCGACAAGTCTTGCTTTCATCGTGGTCAAAGACAAAGATGAATACGAAGCCAAACATTTAGCAAATGCCAGTAAACTCTGAGTCAGAAAGGCAAATCCTCAGATTCATGAGTAACCTTTACTGGGAACTCAGCGATGCCATTTTGAAGGTGAAATAGATAGAGTGAGAAATCCTCTGATCCTCAGAAAAACGCATTTAAAAATGAAAACCAATACTTATGCTACCTCCCCTCTCATCTTTTTGTAACCTCCGAGTTATAGAGAGCTCTGTGAGTACATTCACGGGCCAGTTAAGAGCCGCTTTAAATTCTTTTTTAAAAAAATTATGTTCCCCACGGTTTGCAAATCTTAACCTTTTCAAATATTACAAAAACAGTATGATTCTGACTTCACAATATCATTGTCACAGGGACAAGAAGCTCACTTTGGTGGAGCAGGACAAGAAGTCACAAGAGTGATGAAGTAGATAATCTAAAATGTTTCTTGAAGGGAGAAAATTCTTTATCAATATTTTGCACTTTCAAGAATTCATTTAGGGGCTGAGCAATAGCACAGTGGGTAGAGTGTTTGCCTTGCATGCAGCCAACCCGGGTTCTATTCCCAGCATCCCATATGGTCCCCTGAGCACCGCCAGGGGTAATTTCTGAGTGCAGAGCCGGGAGCAACCCCTGTGCATTGCCAAGTGTTACCCAAAAAGAAAAAAAATTATTTAAAATATTGACTTTCAGATATTGCCTGTCATTAGGAAATGTTTGTACATGTATGTATATATATATGTAATCTACATGAAGTGAACATATGTGAATATAATCTGTTATGTAGAAAATATTCTATAAGTGCTCAATTAAACAACTGAATTTTCCCTGATTGTTGAAAAATAAATATGTTAATAAGACTCAGCAAGACTCTTGACAAGGAGTAGTCAGGGCTGATTCTAATGACACATCCTCCACTATTAGTATTGCAGTACATGTGTTAGCAGTTTGTTGTAGGCATCTACAAGTACTATAGAGTTAATTTAACTTGTATGAATCATACCAACTCAACATAACAAATTAAACTGCTCACAATAAACATATCAGTATTATTTTCTTCATTGAAATTATGACAAAATTGAGTCTTAGAAAGGTTAAGTAACGTTACCCAAGGCTATGCAAGTATGAAGTGATAAAAGTCAGATTTTTATCAAGATTTCTGAATTATCATTTAGGTTTAAATTTCTCCATTATTCAAAAAATATTTCCCTAGTAGTCTTTTCCAAGAGTCATAAATTCCCATCATGATAAAGGTCACTATAATATCATCCATAAATATTAGCTTATCATACACCAGCTATAGATATCCTGAGGAGAACTCGTATGTATATTGCTCATAACTAGAGATTTTAAAAGAAGCTTGATATTCACTACCATGGAAATATTAGAATGGTTTTTGCAAAGGGGGCTTCTGGGAAAGATTGTTCATCAGAGTTCCATTCTCTTGTCAGGAGACAAAGAAGGAACTGTGGATGAAAATGTAGGAAGTGATACAACAGAATGTATCCTGAAGACAGGGTTTGAATTGTTGCTCATTTTCCAGTTTTTACCTTGATTTTGATAAAATACATATAACACCAATCCGATGACAGGTTCTGTAACAAAATTTTCTCTTTCTATGTTATGAAAGTTGGCAAACTCATTTAGAAATTTAGAAAATGCAACATTTCTAAATAGGAAGAAAAATATATGCTCCGCCAAACTATGACAACTGTTAACATTTTTGTCTATTTCCTTCCAGCTTTTTTCCTTCCACTGCCTGTGATTTGGGACTTTTAAAAAACAGTTGAAATAATAAAACATGCACACATTTGAAATTTGTTTTATGTTACATTATAAGTATTTCCCATGTTATTTCTCTATAGGACTTAACAGTCTAAAATTACTGCCAAGTATTTTTTTGTGATAACTTGCTTCTCTCTCAATTATTTACTCTGCAGTTTTCCCCCATGACACTGGTTAGGGCATCGTAAATTATTGAAAAAAACAAAAACAAAAACAGCACAAGGGACCTTGGAGCTACCCACGGTCTCACAACTCATTCCTCTCTTGTGCATGAAGTCACTGTGGACTTCTAACAGCTGAAAAGGAATGACAGAAAAAGCATTTCTGAGTTTTGTTCTTAGATACACTGCATTTCAATCCTACGAGGATGGAGTATGCTGTCTATTCTACTAAAACCATGGGGAATATCTGGGCCATGGTCTTGGGGAATATGAGCAGTAGGTAAAAATGATATAGTTCAACAAATACTCAATATCTTGGTTAAAAGGATAGCTAATGTATTAGTATACTATTGCAGAAGTTACTGTCCATGACGTGTGTCAATTCAATCTTTTTTTTTTTTTAACAAGTCAACAGTGGATGATTATAGGGCACAGTGTAACAATAAAACTTGTACATCTACTGACACTAAAAATTTCCTATTTTAATATTAAGAGGCAAATTTTATACATTAAAAATCAGGTTTAGGGCTGGAGAGATAGCACAGTGGGTAGGGCGTTTGCCTTGCACGCGGCCGACCCGGGTTCAAATCCCAGCATCCCATATGGTCCCCTGAGCATGGCCAGGGGTAATTCCTGAGTGCAGAGCCAGGAGTAAGCCCTGTGCATCGCCAGGTGTGACCCAAAAAGCAAAAAAAAAAAAAAATCAGGTTTATCTTAAACATCATATATTAATTTTGCAACAGAATCCACATATTTTGGTGTCAATGATATTTAATTTTAGTTTTTTGTTTTGTGGTGACAGAAAAGTAAAATTAATTCAAAAGAAGTGTTTCTTCTGAGGAAATATTTTGACCATATTTATTGAACTTTTTATAACAAATGATATGAAATATTCAGGGTCTGCTATATAGAAAGACTTTAGGGGTGGTTAAAAAATTAGAAATATAGTGGTAAGAATGTTCAGTGGTGATGGGATTGGTGTTGGAATATTGAATAAATTAAATTATCATGAACAACTTTATGATAAGAAATTATGATATGTAAAGAAATTATGGAGAATATCACATTCTTCCCATTGGAAATTATTAGCTCCACAATTTATGTAGTTGAGGTGAATTAGTTTCCTTTATAGCTGTTTCCCTCTGGTTATTTTACGGTTCCAAAATATTGCTATCCTTGTAGTAGCTTGGTGTTTGGAAATGAATTGAAAAGAGCAGGGAACAGGAGATATTGGTTTCTCTTCTAGATTTGCAGACCACAAAATGTAACATATCCCTTGGCATTTAGGTAAAATTTGAACAAAACCCCTGAATTAGTAATTTGTTTTTAATCATTATTATAAAAAATCATCCAGAAATATCAAAATACAGAAGAGACAATCATTATGACTCCTTTTGTTTGGGAAATTAGGTCAGAGTTCTTATATGGTTCCATATGGCCATAAGTAGAAAATGAACTTTCCAATGTTTAATTATGTTGATACTCATTACAGCATAGTGACTCCCACTGCTTAGAAATGCCTTAGTTTTCTTACTAAAAATGTCTAATTGATTAAGTTAAAAGCTCTGTGGGTCTATTGATAGGTTCAATGGAGAGTTTATTATCAATATTATTCAATAGAGAGTCTTTTATCTTAATTATTTTAGTATCAAATAATACCAAGGGGGCTGGAGGAGCAATAGCACAGTGGGTAGGGCATTTGCCTTGCATATGGCCGAACCGGCTTTGATTCCTCCATCCCTCTCGGAGAGCCCAGAAAGTTACCGAGAGTATCCCGCCTGCACGGGAGAGCCTGGCAAGCTCCCTGTGGTGTATTCGATATGCCAAAAACAGTAACAAGTCTCACAATGGAGATGTTACTGGTGCCCACTTGAGCAAATCAATGAGGAACAGAATGACAGTGATACAGTGAACAACTTTATGAAAATAAATTTAAAAATAACAAAATAAGTGTTTAGTCTTTATCTTGCCTATAAGATATGAGAAAGACTTGTAGATGTTCCAAATAATAAGATAGATTTTCCAGTAATTTCTAAAGCTTAATATTTACTAGGTTAATTTCCAGTGACATAGATGTGGAAGAGGAGCATATACCTGTATCCATATGTATTTTGTGAACATGCAGCTTTACCATGCAAAAATGGTTTGTAAAATGTCATTTTAAAAAAGTATACTTTTAAAAATAATTATTTAGTTTTAAAATGCAAAATATAAATATAAAATAATGAATGAATTTCTATAAAAGTCAAGGTAATACAGCCCTAGGTAGCCTGCCATAATCTAGATTTCCTATTTGATTGTGACCTTGAAAATAGTAAAAATAACACTAATTTCAACACGATGCTCAAGATTTTCCCTTTCTATTTTATCATATGACATTTGTTGCCAATGTTCACATAACACAGCTTCATACAAAAATAGTATCTTGTAATTCTCAGTACTGGTATATGGCCACAATAATATAACTGGGAATCCATCTAGATCACGAGAATTGGTGATTTTCTTATACTGGGAGCATATTTCTAAGATTAATAACTAAAATAAATAATAATCTAAGTACCAACCACCAAATCAATGGATATTGACTTATATATGTGTGACAGTGACCTTGTGTGATGTTCACAAAGGAGAGACATATTACAAACATGCAAAAAAAGAAAATCTTGCATCATCTATTTCCCTAGTTTGATATGACAGGTAGGGTGAAAAAGGTCATGAATAAACATTGTTATTATATTGTTAAAAACTACAGAGACAATTATGATTAATTTTCTACAGTAAGTACCGTTGTATTAAACATCAAATAAAAAACATAATAGCACATCTTTAATAACTGAGTTTAAGATATACCTTTTGCATTAGCAATTCTGAGTTTTATTAGTTGTTAAACTTTAATCATACATGTTAATCCCTTCATATCTAGGCTTTGTCTTCTGTAAACTATAGACCTTTGAAATGTTTAATAGTTTATAGGATTAAATGCATGAGCATATAAAACAATGTGCAGTTGAATAATAGAACAGTGCCTACTACAGTTTGCTTATGATACTTATTTTCAATTTTTAAAAACTGGCATACTGGGGGCCTGGAGCGATGTGGGTTTCACAGTGGGTAGGGCAGTTGCCTTGCACAAGGCTGACCCGGGTTTGATTCCTATATCCCATATGGTCCCTCGAGCATCTCCAGGAGATATTCCTGAGTGCAGAGCAAGGAGTAATCCCTGTGCATCGCTGGGTGTGACCCAAAAGACAAAAAAAAATAAAATTGGTATACTGGGGATATTGGTGGTGGGGAATGTGCACTGGTGGAGGGATGGGTGTTTGATCATTGTGTGATTGTAACCCAAATGTGAAATCTTGCAACTATCTCACAGTGATTCAATAAAATTTTAAAAATAATACAATTATGAAATTTAAAGGTAAGTTCTTTTCTAAGTCTCCCACATTTCAAATATAAACCATTATTCAAATATCTTTCACAAGTTCAAGAATAAAATTTTTTTCATTACCTATGGATCTTGGATGTTTCCTGGAACCACACACTGAATTAATTCTCAACCTATCCCTATATACCTAATCATTGTTTCTTAAAGGGCCTTATAAGTAGTATAAGTCAAAGAGTTGAGGATCTATCTCCAAATTAAAGTATACAATGCCACCATGCTCATTTGATTCTGATTATTAGATGCCTCTTGAATACATGATCCTCCTGATTTCTGAACTATCATACTATTAGGACTTTTATTATTATGATTCAGACAAGATTCTTGTCTCTTTGATGAATTGTTAGATGGCTTAAGAGATGCACGGGAATACGGAAGGCTTAACTCCACGAGGTTTGTGAGAAAATGGAGATAGAGGGTCTGTTGATAAATTCTGTACTTCATTTGTGGGTAAACTTATTACATGTGTATGAATTTGTAAATGATTTTAGCAGAATTTCTTTTCTCTAAGTTAACTTATACTTACTTTTTAATTTTAATTTGTATTTGTTTAATTAATTAATTAATTTTTAATGAATCGCCATGGGGTACAGCTACAGACTCATAAATTTTCATGCTTACGTTTCCATCATACAATGGATCAAATGCCCATCCCTCCAAAGGTGCCCATTCTCCACTACTAATGTTCTCAGTTCTGTAAGTAAACTTTTGAAAAGGCAGGCATGAAAGAAGGCTGTATAGATAACTCATACAGCTGAAGCACATGCTTTGCAGGCAGGACTTGCAGGTTCGATCCCTGGTATATCATGGTCCCCTGAGCATGGCTAAGAATATCTGAGCATAGATCCCAGAAAATCAGCAAAGTACTACCAAGGGTGACCCTGCCCCCCCAAAAAAAAGGTGAAAATAGCAGCACAACCCCCACTGAAATTTTCTTCCTTTACTATTCAGTGTTTATAGACTAAGAAGCAACAATTGAGCATGTTTTGCAGAGAAATTCAACAGTTGATTCCACTTATATCTTTATGTATATCTCACTTCAGTTCCCCCTTCTATCTCCTGTACTGGATCCTCATTCTATCTCCTCAATGAACGGTTCATTACAACTGAAAAGCTTCATGTCTGCATAGAACTATCTTACCCACTCCATTCTACTTTTTGACAATTACTACACATCGATTGGATCTCAATTCACACGTGCATACGGTGATTATGCACATAAAGTTTAAGTGACAAAAACATAAATAATATATTAGCACACAAATGAGAATTTATTTTTAAAAAACTTTAGAAAACTTTTGCATATAGTCTAGACAAAATTATATACATAGGATGTGTCTCAGTATATAACACATTTAGAATCTCCTTGTGTCTGTGGCAGCGGGTGGTGGATTTGGACCACACTCGGCAGTTCTCAGGGAATCCTTCTGACTCGACACCCAGGAATCAGTCCTGCTCAGGGAAATATATGGAGTGTAGGGAGTTGAACTTGCATCTTGTGCGTGCAAAGCAAGACTTTTCTCCCTGAATTCTCTCTGACCCCAGCATGACCTTTCTCATCTTTACCCCTAAATATCGTCAATGCTAATACACATGCTGTATTTATCTTCATAATGTGTGTCACAGAGTCAATTCTTTAATGTGTATGTGAGATTTATGTTTTATTATGGTCTTTCTTCACCAAACCCCATAAGAGCAGAAATCATGGTTATTGCCTTGTCATTATGTTTCCTGGTTTCTCACAAAAATCTTAAGCATTAAACCCAATTGTCATTAGGTGCAAACACAATATCTAAAGATTAATTTAATTAACTGTAGATATCTAAATCCTAAATAATACAAATATTATCTTCCCTCAGTCTTGAAGTATTCTTAAAAATCTGCTACCTCTTTTCCTTTGCATGTATTTTTTTGGGGGGGGGAGATTAGGTGTTATTATAGAAAAACAAAGAGGACCTCTTACAGATGACAACTAGTTTCTAGATCCTAGACATGTAAACATAAGTGGAAAAAAAGGCTGATATAAATTATCTTGGAGACTAAATTCTTTTTTATTCAGGTAGAACATAATTATAAATGTATATTTCCTTACAAGTAAGAAGTTAAAGGAACTTTTATATATAGAGAACAAGGTGCAGTGAAGAGGAACATAAGGAATGAAGGGGTACTGCCACTTTACAAGGAATGCTAATAGCCAACAAAGGCTGTAAGAAGAAATTAAATGGACTCTCTCCTAGAGTGTGAAGTATACCCTTGCAAGCCCCTAATTTCAGAGATTTTTATTTTTAACCATTCAGTTTGTGGTAAATTAAATTTAGCAGTTTAGTTAAATAATACTTCTCCCATAACTATTGCACCCTAGAACTTTCTGATTCACATTAACTCCATAAAAATTAAGATAGTAATCATTTCTAGTAAGGAACGCATTTATATGTCATTAAATTTTAACTTTCAAAGAAGTGGTTACTTTAGTTTGAACAGTATGCATTTTATTACCTGTCATGGTGCCTTGATACTACCCTTTTGTATTTCCTCATTCCAAAATATGAGAGCATCTTCTGTTTATTAACTCTATGTTATCTGTATCTTCATTTTCCAACAATATTGACATATGAAAGAAATTTAATAAATCCTAAGAGACATTAGGATATAACATCTATAGAAAGTAGGGGCAACTACCTAATTTCCTAATTTTTTTTCTCAAAAAGCTATTGTCAAGAAAAAATATAATAGTAAAGGATGAGTTCTTTTGATACAAAAATTACTGAGTATTATGGAAAGAACAAAGTATAAAAATGAGTAGATCTGTGTTTTAATCTTGACTGTTAAAAATTATGTGATCACAGCAAATTAATCTTTCTAAATACATTTCCCAGATTTATAATGAACAAAATAATTACTGCCTTTTTGTGTGATATTTTATGATCCTTGAAATACAATTCCTTGAAATATCAATGCAAAATAGTTGGTGTCTTGTGAATGCGCAGTAGCTTATTTCTTTCCTCTAAATTCCTATTAGCTGAATAAATTAATCTTACTTAAAACGCAAAATTGTGATTTAATTATTTAAATTAGAAGCCCATGACTCTTCACTTCACTGGTATCATCTTATTACTTAACCTTAAATATTCTTCTATATCTCTCACAAAATATGAACAGCATAGTAGACATGTATACATGAATGTTTATTAACTGTCCCAATCCCTCAACAAGAAGCCATTTTTTTTCCCTTTTTTTTAATGATTTTTAATTGAGACACCGTGAGAACAGTTACAGGGCTTTCAAGGGTCAAGTCTCAGTCATACAATGATCAAACACGCATCCCTTCACCAGTGCACATGATCCACCACCAAGAACCCCAGACACCCTCTCTCCCTCTCTCCCTCTGCCTGCGTGGCAGATGATTTTCAATGAACTCTCTCATTGCTATGATAACATTCAATTTTTGACTGAAAACTCACTATCATTATTTGGAGCTTTCCCCCCCAACAGTCAGACGTGTCAGATTGGCATCATTAGATTGTATGTTTTCTATTGTTGATAACAATGAGCATTGATGTTGTATGGTCTTGTTAAACTGGCCACCCAGTTTTGGGATTCTGGTATTAAGACCAGAGATATTTCTGCCAGCATCCGCTGCATTCCAAGATTGGTTTGCATGCCTCTGGGATCATGGCTGTTCAGGAGTGGGGGAGCTGTTCGTGGGAGGCCACTGGGATTTCATTAGGGCAGGAAGCAGGGCTGGTTCTGATCCTCCCATTGTGAGATTCCCCATGCATCCCATAATTGCAAGCTCCTACCTCTCTGTCCAATTGGCACTAAATGATGGTGGTCGCCAAGCTGCCAAGAGGGGGGAAGAATGAAAACAAAAACCCTTTCCCTCCCAGGGCTGCACGGGACCGTGGTTTAGTTCAAAGTCCATGAGTGGAGCTGCCAGCAGTCTCTGGGTTTCTGTGTCTTTGGTATAATGGCCGCTCAGGGGTGGTGGAGCTGTTCCTGAGCATTTTCTTTGGATATCAGGAAAGGGTATGGGGCCGCGTAGGTGGCCGTGCAGTTTGGAGAGATGTCCCAGTCCCACAAACTGGAGCCATGTTAGTAGAAGCTCAGTGTTGCTGGGACTCCATCTGGAGAAGGAGGGGGCCCTGCACCTTCTCTGTCCAGCGCCCCGTGTTGTTGGCCCAGTCTGAGATCCGGAGCATTCTCCGGCTTGCGGTGTTGCCGGCCTGGGTTCTTGCTGCTGACTGTTGTGAAAAAGCCATTTTCTTGAGTGCTTAGACTTTCCTGCCATTTACATGCCTGTATTTTTCAAGCCAAGCATACTAAATATGTGTGAAATGATCAGTCAAGTTTTGGTCTGGTTCAACCTCTTCATTTGACTAGTTCTTAAAGTTCCACTTCACTTTCCTATGGAAAACCATTTTAGAAATTTCAAAGATGTTAGTCAAAACCTGACTGACAGTTAGTGCAGAACTGACCCCAGGAATTGCCAATAGAAGCAATAAGCCTACTTTACAAAACGGAATAAAACCAAATTTAAAAGTAACAAAAACTGTTACATAATCCCAATCATATTCTTTACAAATATGGATCTGTAAGAAACCAATGAAAATATACATATGTCAGCAGTTATATGTCATCATTATTTCAAACCTAAGATCATCAGTAGAACATATTATTTTGTTTCATTTTTACTTTATAAAACTGGTTTCTTCAAGGGCCAGTAGGGGTCTGTTCATGGTTGGATGTCTGCCACAGATGTTGGTGGGGGAAGGGCATTGGGACAGAGAAGGGACCACTATGATAAAGAAAGTTGTAAATGATCACTTTGGATAAGAACTGTGTGCTGAAAATAGGTAAAGGAATAAACATGATAACCTCTCAATATCTGTACTGGAAATCATGATGTCCCAAAAGAGAGAAAGACAGAAAGTGGGAGAGAAAGAAGGAAAGTGCCTACCATAGAGATAGGCTGGACAGGTGTGGGATGAAAGTAAGGAAAATGGGTTCAGTGATGGTGGGATATGTACACTGGTAGAGGGGTGGTGTTAAAACATTGCATGACTGAAAGCCACCCATGAACAGCTATGTAACTGTATTTCTCACTGGTATTCAATAAAAGAGTAAAATTTTTAATTACTTCCATTTTTTCCTCTGAAAAAGAAACATGCATATTGTATTGCTATGAGCTAGGCTAAATTTTTATTTTGCTCTTAATGTGTTTCATTACTTTTAGAGCGTATAAGACATTTTTTTAATGAATGATTATTCCTACAACTCTTAAATATCACATGGAGCAATTGCAAGTAGTAGCTAAGTCTCTGGAAACCAAAGTATTTTAAGTTAATGAAGATATATTTTTCCTTGGCTAAATTCTAGAATCTCAGGCTGTGATTATTTTTTTTTCAAACAAATGTTGATACCAGTTTTTCTTTATCATTGTGGTTTGTTCTCAGATGTTTTCCTTTTGCTTTTTTATGCAGAAGATTATGACTTAACTACCCTGCTGATTCAGAAGTTTTCTTTATATGTTCCTCTTAGCTTCTACAAGCCTTACCTCTAGATGTGGGGAAAGTGAGATAAAGACAACATATTTTAAAATTATTTTGTTTTCTGTTCGTTTTTAAACAAGATGATGTGAAAATAGTATGGGTAAATAAATAAAATGAGAATGATTATAAGTAGTGGCACTGGGAATGAAAGAATAAGGGAGGACCAAAGTCTTATAGAACAAGAATGGAACTCAGAGCCATATAGACCTATGTTGTAAACTGTTGTATTTCAGCAGTATAACTTTAAGGGCCAGTATAATTATGAATACTATATAATAAAACCATCACTAGAGATATGCTATCAGAAAATATTTATTCCAGTCTTTTGAATTTTAGTATTTTTTACCTAATTCTCCAATTGTTCTTCCTTTTACTACCCACCACAATAATTTTCATTAAATTGAAATCTTGACTCAACAACTCTTTAATTTCATGAGTTTCCTGGATTTAGAAGATCAAGCAAGCTTACATTATCCCTCACAGCACCACCCATGTTTCTCCTTAAAGAACTGGAAGGTAAATTCTCACATTTAAAAAAGTTGTAAAAGTTTGCAAATGTTAGCTATCTTAAACTCTCTATTTGTCCACTTCTGTTACTTCTGGTCAGACTTAACTTTTATACAGTTTCATAGGCATACTAATATAAAAATAAGAAATTTGAGATGAATAAAATGAAATAAGACCTTGGCCCTAAAGTGTTTTTGTTTTATACTTCAATAATTGTATTTTATTATACTTTTATTATACTTTTATATTTATTATACTTCAATCATTAGAGAAAAATAAAAATATTGCTGCACATATGTTCCTGAGATGCAATTAAGAAAATTGCACAGGAAGGCAGAAAATGTGACTGGTATAGTCTTGACTAGATTTCAGAAATATGAGAGATTGATGATGAAACAAAATGCCATGTAAACATCTAAAAGTATATATATTTAAGAATAAGGAAGGGCCAGTCCTTCATTCTTGCACATGCTCCACTTTAGATTTTACTGATTTCTCATTCCTCTGCAGGTCTTATCAAATAAAGTAATCCTGGGCTCCCTTTCCCTATTATGGACTTCTGAATTTTGTTTGAAAAGTCACAAAGAATAAATGCTTCTATTGCAGATTTCTATGTAGGAAGCATTGACAAAACCTGGCACAGGGCATAAACTCAACAAGTAGCATTACACTGCACTGCTGTCCCGTTGTTCATCGATTTGCTTGGGCGGGCACCAGTAACATCTCCATTGTGATACTTGTTGTTACTGTTTTTGGCATATCGAATAAGCCACAAGAAGCTTGCCAGGCTCTACTGTGCAGGTGGGATACTCTAGGTAGCTTGCCAGGCTCTCTGAGAGGGATGGAGGAATCGAACCTGGGTCGGCCGTGAGCAAGGCAAACACCCTACCCACTATGCTATAGCTCCAGTCCACTAAACTAAACTAGCGATTATTGCTAATTGAAACTCAACAAATTTTTGATAAATAAGATTTATAGACTCCTATGTCTAAGATATTTTTATCAAAACAAATATTATAATGTCTATACACTACCTTGTTGAGCATATTAAGTTTAATATTTCAAGAATCTTAATTTTTTTAATTCTGTTTTTGTTTTTGGGTCCCACCCAATGGCACTCAGGCTTTGCTCTCGTCTCTGTACTCAGAAGACATTGTTGGTAATGCTCAGTGGACCATATCTCAGTGGACTGAGATAGAACCCCAGTCAACCATGTACAACAAAAGCATTCTGCTAGCCTGACCCACAGAACTATCTCTTCTGCTCCTCATTTTACTTTGTAAATTCTCTTCCAGAAGTGTTCAGGCAACCACGTGATGCCAGGAGTTAAACCTGGGCTTTTTGCATGTAAAGCATGCCCCCCTCCTTTTTCTATCTCATGTTATAAATATTCTCAAGCAGTAAATATAAAAAGATCATAAACAATTCTCGAAAACCAGAAAGTACTACTGAAATTTATTCAAGTTCAATTTTGAATAAAATCTCCTGAGGTTCCTATAAATCTCTGCTGAATAAGTTCAAAATTTTTAGGGTCCCATTTTAGTATAATCTTCTCTTGGCTTGCTTAGTAATTCAGCACTATGAAATAAGAAGGCGTGAAGATTAAGCAATAAAATTCCTACTTGAACAAAGTCCCTAACTTTGGATTTAAAAAGAAATTCTAATAAAATAAAGTGTTTGTTACAATTTTTGGGAGAATCACTTATCTAGATGTATCATAGCCAAATCTGACTACTATGAAGCTCAGGATCACAAAATGTCCAATTAATACAAAACACTCCAAAACTAGTGAAAACAGTAATATTTCCTCTAAAAATTGCTTTATGATAACAGAAAATGGATAGGGTACTGTAATCAGTAGTGACTGAAGAACAGATATAATTTATGAAAAACTATAGTTTTTCATCTCTCTTCCTCATAGAAGAAAAAAGCTTATTTTCTAAGAAAATTTAGTTGCTTCCTGTTGAGTTGTATTAAATCTTACATAAGATAATCATATTTTTAATGAAATAATGATACTGTCATATGGAAATTTTAATTCTACATTGTTAAGTTTTATGCCAGGCCCTGCTTTATTAACTCCTCACTTGAATAAATCACAAGCATTGAGAGATGCTAGGAATGAGATGGAATGGAGACTTTGGTGCCATGCTTCAGAATAAAGCCAAGAAAGGTGAAAAAAAAATCTTAGACTTCTCCCTCATTCTCAGTCCAACATTTATACAAGTCATATTATCCCTAGCTTAAAATTGGGTTAATGTCATATTATTATGGTGGTTAAAGAGTATTCAGATGAGAATCCACTGAAAGAGCAATGGTAGAGCACCTCAATTGTGTGTGTGTGTGTGTGTGTGTGTGTGTGTGTGTGTGATATCCAATGCATTGCAATGAATGCTTGCAAACTCTGACAAAAATTATCATCACATATGTGACTCTTGGAGAGAGTACAACTAAAACTGTTTGAACACTCTGGTTCTCATGCACAAAGAAACTACTTGGATATCACCACCAGACATCACATCAGCTATAACAACAAAGGGTAGAATAGGAAAGAAATAATAATAACAAAGAATAATATTTACATACTAAATTTCTGACCCTGGAACAGAACTTTGCTATTTTGTACATTAATTTATTCAACAAATAAGTCTTCTGTGTCCGTGTGAGTTAGTCTCTTCAAAAATCCTCTAGTGACTTTAGATATACATGACTCCCTATCAACTCATGTTCAGTTCTTCCATTGAAATACTTGGTTTCTTAAAAACCACAGAATTGTCAAATTGTCACCAATGTGACTCTTGAGTGTTTCTGTACTGCTGAAACCAACCAAATAGGTCTTCTTTAGATAGGGGGATGCAGGCTCAAAGATAAATTAAACTGCCTGAAGCCTGGATTGAGTTCATTATTCTTTTTTTCCTGGTATGCTTTATGTATCATTACTGCTCAATAGCCATACTGACCCTCACCTTGGCAACCATTGCTCTGCACCAATCAAGTTCCTCCCTAGTCTTATATAATCTTAAGGTCCTTCTTCCTGTGGTTCTAGCTCACTTGTGAGATTGGCATCTCTGATATTACATTGACATATGATATAAAATACATCTAGAATGTCTTAAAAACATCATTTTAACATATGTTATTCATAATGAAATCCCACTCATAGGCTATAGAGATGAGTCACTGCTTGGAAAAGAACAGATATTAATGGATTCTCACTTGCCCAAGAACACATATGTTGGTAGCAATAAAAATTGACCCCCAAACTTTTACTGTTTAACTCCTAATTTATTTATCTTTCATCACATCACATAATTTGACTCTGGTCACTCTCTTCCAGAATGCATAGTGAAGTGTATCTTATTTACAATAGAAACCTAAATTTAAAAAGCAAAACTCAATAATAAAAGGAAAACAAAAACAATTATGATCCATATTTAAAAGCAAAGGATAAATTATATTGAGACAAGAAATTCAGATAAACAATGTTAGTACTTTGAAATTAAACAAACAAAAACCAACAGTATATTTAAGAGGTATCAAAGATTGAGTTTTGGGGGAAATTTAGAGATCATATAATAGTCATACCTAAGACGCTAAGCCATGCTTAGTTAGCTGTCTAAAACCAAAGTTCTAAAATTAAATAAGGCTGGATAAAATGTTTTCTACTTATAAGTCATATGTAAAGGTGATCAAAAGTCAAAATACATATTTTAGAGCTCTTATTAACTTGATAATAGATTAGAATTTCTAATAAGTTCTTATGACTTCAAGTTATTTCAATTTGAATAGACAGACATTAGCATTTAGTGTCCATTAAGATAGTTTGGACAAAGGCAATATTTTGGTAATACAGCGCATAAAGTGCATATACAGGTGTGTATTCTAATTTGAATTAAAATCCTCCAGTTCAGAAGCAATAATTAGCATATTTGTGAATTATGCTTCTATTGTCAAGTAAAAACATCTGTTTATTTAAAATAAGGTGATTTTAGTTTATTGCAATCATTACTGGCTATAAAAAGGATATAATGCACTTGAACAATTTCAAGTATATATAAACTGTACATATATTACCTAGCAGGGTTCTACCCTCAATCAATTACTTCCTCATAATGACATTTCTAAGGAAGGAAAAAGGTCTGAGTTAAGCTAACAAATTATTATCCTTCACAGGATAACTTCAGACAAGACCCTAATTAATGAATTGGCTAATAGTAGTTCTTTATTTACCAGTTATAGCATCTACAGACTTATCTGTAGGAAAGCAAAGAACAGCTTTAAGCAGTAAGTATAAAGAGCAGAGAACAATATAAAATAAAAAACAAAACAAGAGAGAATAGTTATTTCAACATTATGGCAAGAAAACAACTGAATAGTCTCTGTGTAATACAATTGAACTCTGCCTGCACTGCATAAAAGGAAACAGAGACTCAAAAAGAGAAAATATTTTTCTTGTAACCATGAATGGCATTGATGGTTGTTTTGATTCATTTCATGGTCTTGAGGACAATTTTTCAGCTTTAATTGCTAAAGGTTTTCCTTATAACAAAAGACTTATGATAAAGATTTTATTTATTTCCTAGTAGCACTATACCTTAATTTGGAATATGCTTTGTTCCACTAGGGGTAATTTCAAATTATTTCCAATCTACTGTAGTGCCATTTTTGCAATTGATATAAGTTTCAATTATTTTCTTTTTTTCCTATTTCACCAAATAAATACAGAAATGTTATTTCTTGGTCATATATAATCATGGTTCTGTTTGGGAAAATAGTTAAATAAAATCATAGTTGCTACATAATTATACAGGTTCTGTTGGGATATATTAAATTAGGTTGCCATTCTTTATTTCACGATTCATAGTTTATTCATTTCATTATTGCCATCAATTTATGGCTTTTGCATATAATGTTCTGTCCTTTTATATTATCCATAACCCATAAAAAAGCATATTATCATGACTAATACATTTTTACAAATATTGTAGAATTTGTAAATTCTCATTCTCTATATGACCTTATCCAGTGATGGCTCAGAAGAATTTTAAGCTTTCTTTTTATTTCTTTTTATTTAGTGGAGGGGGCTGATACCCAACTATACTCAGCATTTTCCTGGCTAGGTGCTCAGGGGCCCATATGTAGTACCAGGGATAAAGCCAGAGTTAACAGTCTGCTCAGCAAGCTTCTTAACTACTGTAATATCTCTCTGGCCCTAGAATTTCAAGTTTTCTAATAAAAAACATAATTGGTATCCTTGTACTTTTTAAGAGTTTTAAACTATATTTTAGAATATCATAAATTTATATAGCACATATCATATATATGCATTGTATGTCTTACCAAATGTTCACATATATTCATCTATATATATATTTATACATATACATACATGTATGGTTTCTTATTTATAAGTCATAGTATATAATACCTATAAAATACATGCATACACATATATGCTTCTTCATACTGTCTAGATTGAAAACACACCATTGGCCCAAACAATTCATGGCACATATGTTTAAGGGGTGAATTACTTTTCATTTCTTCTCTATAAATCACTTATCAAGAATGGATCAATACTGTTACGTATTATGGTTGGGTAAATTTCATTGACAATTGCTGTTTACATTTAAAAATTTTATTTAAAATGGTACAGATGGTACAGTGGTTAGGATTCAATTCCTGCACCACTTGATATTCTGAGTATCTCTGGGTGCTGCCCTGGAGAACTACAGGTGTGACCACAGAGCCACCATGTTTCAGCAGGATAATGTAAATAAACCCTGATGTCAAATCCCCAGATTGCATTGCATCCTTGGACCCATGCATTGAGCCCAGGCCAAGTTGACAGAGAGTCATAGGCCCTTGTCTCCTGAGCACCAACAGGAATCCTGAAATAAAAAATATTCAACATAATCTTAATACATCATAGATACTTAGCACGAAGCACTTCTGACAAATTGCTAAAATGCATGTGCAATACCTGTAATGAAGTAATGAAATTTATATAGCAGAGACTGCCAAGATTCACAAAGAAATTTTTGTAATTTTATCTGCAATGTAGATGGAGTACATGTTTGTTCCTTTATACCACACCAAAGCACCCTCAAGTGTACCTTCTTCAGTCATGAGCCTGCTGGCTTCTGGGTGCAAACTGTGAGGTACCAGCTCTGGGTGAACACGTATAAAGCAAAGGCATGGCACAGATTAAGAACAGAGACAGAAAAAGAGAGAAAAAGCATGGGAACAGAGAACTGACAGCTTTTGAACCAAGAGCCCTAATTGTCCTCAGTTTACAGCATTCATTGTTTAGAACCAATCCACATTAGGAGAGCTGTTTTAGCTGAATTAGATTTTTACATGTCTGAGAGTACTGGTTAAACATAAATGTAAACATAGACGTAATAAAGTGTTTTATTTTATTTATTTATTTTTTAATTTTTTTATTTGAGAATCACTGTGATGTACAGTTACAAACTTATGAACTTTTGTGTTTGCATTTCAGTCATACAGTGATCGTTTACCCATCCCTTCACCAGTGCCCATTCACCTCCACCA
Source organism: Sorex araneus (assembly GCF_027595985.1). Taxonomy (NCBI): domain Eukaryota; kingdom Metazoa; phylum Chordata; class Mammalia; order Eulipotyphla; family Soricidae; genus Sorex; species Sorex araneus. The sequence continues at coordinate 141,940,086 of NC_073303.1, read as the reverse complement.
AAGATCCCAGTATCCCTCTCACCATCCCCACCCCATCCCCCACCACTCCACCCTGCTTCTGCCACAGGGCATTCCCTTTTGTTCTCTCTCCATTTGGGTGTTGTAGTTTGCAATAGAATGGCTTTTCTTGAGTAAATTCTTCTAGGAAATCCCCTGGCAGGGGCAGCACTGCAGGCAGCATAAGATATCCTCCACCTGCTTCAGCAGTATGAACTCTGGCTCCTGATGTAACAGCATCACGTAATGTCACTGAGCCAAACATGGACCCTCTCTCCAGGTTGGCTAAGCACTGTTATAAAGGACCACCGAAACTCAGAGCATTGTTGGGTTGATCTCTCACCCAAAAAATAATTTTGGTACATCTACACAATGGAATACTATGCAGCTGTTAGAAAAGATGAAGTCATGAAATTTGTATATAAGTGGATCTATATGGAAAGTATCATGTTAAGTGAAATGAGTCAGAAAGATAGGGACATAGAAAAATTGCACTCATCTGTGGAATATAAAATAACAGAGTGGGATACTAACACCCAAGAGTTGTAGAGATAAGGATTAGGAGGTCTGCCCCACAGCTTGGAAACTGGCCTTATGTGCTAGGGGAAATGGCAGCTCAGATAGAGAAGGGAGCACCAAGTAGAGTATGTCAGGAGGACCCATTTGGTTTGGAATATGAGAGCTGAAAGTAGACTATAGACTGAACATGATGTCCACTCAATACCTATATTGCAAACTACAACACTCAAAAGGAGAGAGAAGAAAGGGGAATGCCATGCCAAGAGGCAGGGTACGTGGTGGGGGATGGTGTGGGGGTGGTGAGAGGGATACTAGGATCATTGGTGGAGGAGAATGGGCACTGGTGGAGGAATAGGTAAACGATCACTGCATAAGTAAAATTCAAATACAAAAGGTCATAAGTTTGTAACTGTACATCACAGTGATTCTCTAATGAATTTAAAAAAGACTGAAAAAATAATTTTGAAAAATTAATTTGTATCTGCGTACATGTTATTATTACATAACTGTTATTACTTATGAAATAATTTGTCTTCCTTTCTAGTACCAACACCATAGTAAAACCCAATGACAGATATTGGTTACCAGTGGTTATGAATTTATAGCAACCTTATGTTTTTTGTGTGTTTCCAAGATGAATGAAAACAGTACAGTATCCTTAGATATACAGATGGCTGCTTGAAAATTATTCACTGTTCTCAATTCTGCTTAAAAACAATTCATTATCAAATTTTATAAATGATTCTAATGCAAGAGCATTATTTTCAACCAGGCTGCTTCATCCTATTTCAAGCTTCTATGGACCTAAACTGTAAGAGATTGTTATCATAGCTCTTTCTAATTCAGATGAGCTCTCTGGCAGGTTATTGCCAAATATTACTCCAGTTCACTCACTGTAGCTGTTCTTTTATCTTCATATAACTTTGAAGTTCCTTTTTGGAAATAAAAGTTTATCTTCCCATGAAACTCAGAAAAAAATTATAGATCTGAAACAAAGAGCTTATGATTTTAACTATTTATTTTCAAGGTATCTAAACTGTCTTATTTTAAGGAAACCCTAATACTACAGTAAGTTTCTACTTTGAATGCATTAAGTGATCATTAAATAAATTACAAAAGCACTAAAACAAAAATTAAAACAATAGCAACAGATATCTGTTAGTATTACCTCCTTTCATATGGCTAAATTCAGTGAACTCTAATATTTGTATTGAGTTACAGAATAATATGCCCAAAAAGTATTCTCCAAAGAATATGTTCAGAAAAATGGCAGTAGTATATGAAAAAAATAATCCTGGAAACATACAAATAAGGAAAATATAAAACATATTTTTCTGCCCTCTTTAGCATCAATATCTATGAGAATCTCTGTAATCAAAAAGGATATATGCATATAAATAATATATATATATATATATATTTGGTTTGAAGCTATACCCAGTTGTGACCAGGACTTATTCATTTATCTTTACTTCCTGAGGGTCTTGGAGAAACATATGTGGTTCCAGAGATCAAACCCTTAGTCTTTGAGTTCAAAGCAAGCACCCTACCCATTATACTATCTCTTTACTTCAAGAACTAGCAGTTGGAGAGATAGTAGCATAGGGTAGGGTACTTGACTTTCACATAGACAACTCAGGTTCAATCCATGGCATTCTATATGGTCTTCTGAGCACTGTAGTATTAACCCCTGGACATAGTATATGCTTAGTTTTATTTAACATGGAATAACATTTTACTATAGAAGTCATTAATATGTTCTACTACATAATCATCAATGGAATACTGTTGAGAAAATAATGTTATTTTAGGGATTTTCTCCCATTTTTTAGTGCTGAGATAGTCAAACATCTAATCTTAAGTCAATTGATTTAAGCCTGAAGTAAGAAAATTAAAAATATATATTATTATATTATCTTAAAATTATTTTAAGAAAATGTCTGACTGTATTGCTATGCTTTGTTCTATTTAGGCCATCAGTGGGAACTGAAATTATTTCATTAAAATACAGTCCCAAAATAACATGTGAAGTACTAAAATATTAATTAGTGAGGTTGAGGATGGTAATTATATCTACCAAAACTTACCAATCCCCTGACTGACAGACTGATTGACCTGTAGTTTTTTCTAAGATATGTACATGATGAAAATATGCTGCTAATAGTGTTTTTTTAATTGTAGTTTTTTCTTTTAATCATTAAGTTTATTTGTAACCACTATGAATATACCAGCTATGGTATGAGATCACTGGTTGGATAATATGATTTACAGAAAAAAAGTTGGGAAATAGCCTTTTTGTTGCTGTTGTTTATCTGTTTGTTACAACTGAGTCACCATGAATTACAAAGTTACACAAGTTATTCATGATTGAGCTTCAGGCATACAATTTTCCTACACCAATTTTTCATCAGTGTCTACTTATCTCCACCAATGTCCCCAGTCTACTTCATCCCTGCCCTCCAGTATGACACTATGTCCTGCTTTCCAAATAGAGTTTCATAGAAACAGACATAGGAGTTCATTTACATATGATGTATTAATGCTTTACACTATAATGCCAAAGGTGAGCAGTTCAACAAATATCTGATCGCAAATATTTACCTGCTGACTTTTTACAGAAAAAAGTTTATTCACCTCTAAGTCATCTTTTGTCATCTATAGAAAAATCCTTTAAGAAATTTATTGATCACTCTTCCATAAAATGGGAATATAAGTTTCAGGAAAGTGTGGATGAATTGTTCATCGAGTAATAAATTTGACATTAAAATTCTCCTTCATGATGAGGAATTCCATAAACCTACTTCTAGATGCCAGGGGCACCATGGAATTAAACACACATCTTTGTGGAGTTAAGAACCTTCTAAAATATCATTCACAGGGGCTGGAGAGATAGCACAGCGGGTAGGGCGTTTGCCTTGCACGCGGCCGACCCGGGGTTCAAATCCCAGCATCCCATATGGTCCCCTGAGCATGACCAGGGGTAATTCCTGAGTGCAAAGCCAGGAGTAACCCCTGTGCATCGCTAGGTGTGACCCAAAAAGCAAAAAAAAACCCAAAAAAAAATATCATTCACAAGTGAGCACACTAAATATTATTTTAACAATCACTGGTCTTCTTTATCCATGGATTCAAGTGTGTGTTTCAAAACAAGTTTATATTCACTTCTGATTATCTGCCTCTCAGCATATGTATTGCTCTTGTTAAATTGCTCCTTTGTTTCATGCCTATTAGCTCTCCCTCCCTGGACCCGTCCTTTGGCAGATCACATTTTGAGAAATATTGCTGTTATACAAAGATAAAACATTCTTATTTTTGACATATGGTTCAATTTTTCATTCCTGTTAAAGATCTGAAAAACTGCTTTCCTTTGATGGCACTCAATTTAACTTAGCATTTGATTTATTTATTTGATTAAATGTCTTGGTCTTTAGAGTATTTTTTGTTGGTTCATCTAAAAGTGGGATATTTTACTATTTCATCTTTATAGATTTGGTTCATTTTCATTTGGTTTTGTATCTTTTTTGTTTAAATATTGAAGCAGAAAAACAAGTCTTTGTTTTAAAGCCCGGGGTTTATATTGTGGTCTCTGGAGAATATAAAAAATGAAGCCATTTCTAGAATAGAAAAAAAGATGAGAATCAATAATAAGAGGTTCAGAGAAACTTCCCAATTCTAATCAATTCACTTTAATAGGAATTTATTGAGCATTTAAGTGCTGTGAGGCTATAAAAGGAACACAAGACAGTGCCTGGCTGAAGGAGGCTGCAGTCTCAGGGGAAAGACTACGACATGCCTGGGAAGTCAACAGAGATTGGGAGGGCAGTCTCTGCCTGAGCACTATTCAGTATCATGGAATCAGTGGGTCATGTAGCTGGTTATTTTAAAGCTGCTGATTTCTGATGGTCTTTCACTTAAAGGCAACAGCAACAGCAAACAAAAATACAGTTAATTTACTCATTTCTGGCCTCAAACATCAATACCCCTAATCACTGTATCACTGTTATCCTGTTGATTATCAATTTGCTCGAGTGGGCACCAGTAACGTCTCCATTGTGAGCTTTTTGGTTTTGGCATATCGAATACACCATGGGTAGCTTGCCAGGCTTGACATGTGGGCGAGATATGCTCGATAGCTTGCCAGGCTGTTTGAGAGGGGCGGAGGAATCAAACCCTGGTGAGCTGCATGCAAGGCAAACTCCCATCCCTCTGTGCTATTGCTCCAGTCCCAATACCCCTAACACTGACATCAATAGAATCTGTTGTCCTTAAAACCAAGAAGAGAAGTCTCCATTCAATCGTTTACTTTTGTGAATTATTTTAATTTATTTTCTTTAATTGAGTCAGAGATACACAGTTACAAGACTGTTCATGATTGGGTTTCAGTCATATAATGTTCCAATGCCCATCCCTTCACCAATGTACAATTCCCACCACCAATGTTCCCAGTTTCACTCTTGCAACCCCAGCATCCCCAGCCTGCCTCTGGCAGACACTCTTCTTTCTCCTTTGAGGCATTGTGGTTTGCAATGCAGATATCGAGAGGTTAGAATGTTTGCTCCTTTACCTATTTTAAGCAAGGAGCTCTTATCCAGAGTGATCATTTCCAACATCATTGCCATAGCAGTTCCTTCTCTATCTCAACTGTCTTCTTCCCCAGCACCTGAGGCAAGCTTCTAACCATAGACGAATCCTCCTGGCCCATGTGTAATCATTTTATGCCTGTCTCTCTACTTCTGACTCATTAACTTCAACATTATACTCTTCATGTCCATCCATTTATGAGCAAATTTTGAGTCCTCATTTTTCTTAACAGCTGCATAGTATCTCATTGTGTAGTTTTATCATATGTAAGGTACATAGAGAAAAATGCAGGCAAAAACTGCCAAGATATTGAAGCTAAAGACATCTTGAAGGAGGAAGCACCACTAACCAAGTAAATGGAAGCAAAGAAACAAATTAAATTAAGAAACATCTGCAACTCAAACAAAATAAGATACAGACACAGAGATAGCCCACAGAAAAATTGAGAAAAAGTCACTTAGCCAATACTTATCAGATAAGGGATTAATATCCAATATATTTGTATGTATACATATATATGTAAAAGGCATTGGTAGAACTTTACAAGAACAGACATCCAACCCCATCAAAAAATGAGAAGAAATTAACAGAAACTTCCACAAAGTAGAAATACAAATGGCCAAAAGTAACATGATAAAATGCTCTACTCACTAATCATCAGGGAGATGCAAATTAAAACAACAATGAGATATCATCTCACAACACAGAGACTGGAACACATCCAAAAGAACAAGATCAGTGAATATGTGTATGAAGGGAGAAAGAAACTCTCAATCATTGTTGGTTGAAATGCCGACTAGTCCAGCCGTTTTGGAAAGTAATAAGGGCCTTCATCCTCATAACACTATAAATTGAGTTTCCATAATTCTCAGCAGCACTACTTCTGGAAATACACCCTTGGGGTGCAAAAACACACAGCAGAAATTCCATCTGCACTTCTACGTTCAATTCATTGCATCACGATTCACAGTAGCCAGAATCTGAAAATAGCCATAGAGCCTGAGAACAGATGACTACATACATTTTAGTTTATTTTTTTTTGGCTTTTTGGGTCACACCTGGCGATGCAGAGATCACTCCTGGCTCTGCACTCAGAAACCACCCCTGGCGGTGCTTAGGGGACCACATGGGATGCTGGGAATTGAACCCAGGTCAGCCACATGCAAGGCAAACACCCTACCCGCTGTGCTATTGTGCCAGCCCCCCAATTTACTCTTCAATTGAATCACTGTGAGAGACACAGTTACAAAGTTGTTCATGATGGATTTCACTTATATAGTGTTCCAACACCCATCACTTCACCAGTCTACATTTCTCACCAATGCCCGAGTCTCCTCCCTACCACCCAGTCCATATATATATATATATATATATATATATATATATATATACATATATATATATGTGTGTGTGTATACATATATGGTATATATATACATATATGTATATATATACATGCATATATACACACATATACATACACACACATATATATGGCAGCCTCTCTCTCACTCTCTCTCTCTCTCCCATCCATTTTTCGGGGGCATTAAAGGTTTGCAATACAGATACTGAAAGGTTATCTTATATATCACTTTACCCATTTTCAACACTTAGTTCTTGCCCAGAGAGAGAGTTTCCAACGATTATTGTCAATCTGGCCCTTTCTCTATCTTAACTGCCCTCAGACCCCCACACACTTGTCCTTTACAATAAAGGACCAGTCTTTCTAGACCTTGATTTTCCTGGCCTTGGATATTAATCTATTTCTTTTATTTTTAATCCCACAAATGAATGCAATCATTCTCTATCTGCCCCCATCTTTCTGACTCATTTCACTCTGCACGATACTCTTTATGTCCATCCATTTATAAGAAAAATTCATGACTTAATTTTTCCTAAGAACTTTGTAGAATTCCACTGTGTAGATGTGCCATAGTTTCTTTATCAAGTCATCTGTTCTTGGGCAATCAGGTTGGTCCCTGATTCTGACTGTTAAGAATAGTACTGCAATGAACAAAGAAGTGCAGATGGTTTTTCTTCTATGAGTTTTTAGTCCCCATGTGGCATTTTCCCACAGTGCATTACTGGGTCAAATGGGAGCTCAATTTCTAATTTTTTGAGGAATATTCATATAGTTTATTTATTTATTTTCTTTTTGGGTCACACCCGGCAATGCACAGGGGTTACTCCTGGCTCTGCACTCAGGAATCACTCCTGGTGGTGCTCAGGGGATGATATGGGATGCTGGGAATCAAACCCGTGTCTGCCGAGTGCAAGGCAAACTCCTTACATGCTGTGCTATTGCTCTATCCCCTATTCATATAGTTTTCCAAAAATACTGGACTAGTGTGCATTCTCACCAGCAACCAATGAGAAACTCTTTCTCCTCATATCTGAGCTAGCACTAGACATTCATGTTTTTTTGTATGTTTGCCAGTCTTCGTGGTGTGAGAAGATATCTCATTGTTTTGATTTGCATCTCCCTGATTATTAATGATAGAAAGCATTTTTCATGTGCCTTTTGGCCATTGGTATTTCTACTTTGAGGAACTTCTATTTTCTTCTCTGCATTTTTTGATGGGGTTGGAGTTTTCTATTTTGTAAAACCAGTACCTTATATATTTTTAACATTACCCCTTATCATATGGGTATTGGGTAAATATATTTTGCCATTTTATGTGTTATCTTTTTATCTTGGATACTGTTTATTATGAGTGAGAAGCTTCTTAATTTATTGTAGCCCCAAATGTTTATCTTTGCTTCCACTTGCTTGGTCAATGATTCTTCATCTTTGAAGATGCTTTTAACTTCAATATTATGGATGGTTTTACTTATATTTTTTCCACGTACCTTATGGATTCATATCTGAGGTTGAGGTCTTTAAACCATTTTGATATGACTTTAGTACATGATTTGAGATAGAGGTTTGAGTTCATTTCTTTACATGTAGCTGCCCAGTTTTCCAAAACTACTTGTTAAAGAGGCTTTCCTTATTTCACTTTATATCTTTTACACCTGTATCAAAGATTTCAATCCAATCATTAAAAATTACTTTTTATTTAACTATTCCATTCCACTAAGTATTCAAAAGACAATTATAAGTATGTCTCAGTTTCTTTGAATAAATTACATAGACGAGAAAAAGAAGAATTTTAGAAAAAGGAAAACAGTATTAACCATTCTTTCATTCAACATCATCAATTCCTACTATGCTTCAGGCACTGAGTTTGACCTCAAGGGGGAAATATATATATATATATATATGCATAAATATGCACATATATAGTAGAGACAGGACCTTATATATCTACCTACCCAAAAGACAGTTTCTTATATATCTACTCTAGAGACAGGATCATATGTTTCTTCAGGCACTGCATTTAACCTCATAGAATATGCCCCAAAGATCTTCTTCTTCCTTGAAGAATTTAATGCCTAGTTACAAAAATGAGGAAATTTTAACTACTGATTCTTAATATTTAACTTGGGTGGGAAAGACTTTTAAAATAGTACTTTAAAAGCCATAGTAAATAAATATAAAGTTTAATTTTTATTTTAAATTTTATATTTAGTTCAAAAAATAAAATGACAGTAGAAAGGTGCTTGCTAAATGTGTGTGGCATGGAATTAATTGAGAATATTTAGTTTTAGGACATTCAACTAAAAATACTTAAACTTAATCTTCATGTTTGAGAAATTTTAAAGTTCTCAGTCACTTAACACATATGCCAAGTTTTAATTTAAATAAATCTTGTGTGAGTCTTCTTGGAAACCAGAACTCTACCTTCACTATAGAATTTTACATTTTACTGCCTCTGGTTCAGCACAAGCATGTGTAATGCCAAATTAAGTAATGCATATTTTTCTCCAAGGACTTTAAAACTTTATTCTATATATAACAATAAGACAGAGAGACTCAATGGTTAAACTGATAACTATCCCCAATAGATTAAATAATATTTACAAGAGTTACACATTGTGTTTATACAATTTCTTCTCCAATTTCTCCTGTTTTAAATTGGATCCTTGTCATTATAACTCGCCTAAGAGACAATTTACTGCTCTCTCCAGTGCACCTTATCAAAGATAAGTATCCACTTGATAATTAGCAGTTTCTGACATTATGACCTGGGTGGTCATGCTGGTCACTTTAGACCAGAGATATAGGACACCGGGTAGCATATTTGTCTTGCAAGAAGCCAACACAATTTTAAGCCTCAGCACCCCATGTGTACTCCCCACCCCAAGTCATATAAGGAGTAATAGCTGAAGAGACACCCAAAGTGCACCCTGAACACTGAAGGTTGTGATTCCATGTTATAGAAATAAATAATTTAGAGGAAAACAAAAGACTTTTTCTCAATTACCAACTAATTCTGGGGTTAGTGTTAGCCTACGTTTCCAGATTTTCTGCAGGACCCTAGGAGTCTTATTGTTAATTTATTTCAATTTTTCCCTGTACCCATTACTCAAATCTTAAGTAACCAATATTATGTCCTCAATCATCTCTTTCTTATCTTGTGCTCATAATTTGGATGATCCCTTTACCAAAATATACTTAAACCGATATTTCAGTATGTTCCCTTCCACTAAATTTCAGGTATACTTTTAATGTGTTTTTTAGTAAATATTTCATATTTAGTATTTAAAAGAGAAGTATTGATTCTCAATGCTCATGCCTGGTTTCTACATAAATTGAGTCTCTTTGCTTTAAAATTCAAATTTTAGGAATGCAGAAAGTTTGCTATAATTGTTTACTATTGTTATGTAATGCCTAGAATATTAAGTGCCAGGGTGTAGTCAGACAATATTTCATAAGTATATGAATTTTACTACAAGGGTATGTTATAGGAAAGGCAAATTCAGAATGATCTCTCTTATCTGTAATATATACAATACTGGATGAGGAAATGTATTGTAGTAAAAGGGCGATGCCTAAGTCACCCTTGACCCTGGTCCCTGGTGTTCATCAAAGAGAAGGCCAAAGGAAAGAAATTAAGGGGAGAGGAAGAGAATGATAAATATGGATGAACAGGCATCAGGCTACAGTTATACCAGTGGTGAGTCAGTGATAGTAGCCATATATATGGATGTATATCCAAAATACAAATTATATATATGCAAAATACAGACTTAACGAAACAGAAAACATGAGATCTAAGCTGTAACCGTTAAATTGTTATGTGTGTCTAGTTGACATACAAGGATGAGTTTGAAGTCGAGGAAGGGAATGAAATATTACACGCCTAAAACTCAACAAGCCATAACATTGTAAATTATAGTTCTTTAATAAAAAAATTATAAACAACAAGTGTATGTTATAAGCAATTATTATGCTTCCTTTATTTCACGGGTGAATATTAAAATGCACAGCTGAATGAAGTACACTGTACAAGATTGTGAATCTAGTGGCAGAGTTGGTCTATTCACTCTTTGACAATATCAGTTTTAATTAATATCGCTCTTAACACTTAGATTTCAAGTTTGCCAAAGACCTGTTCAAATTACTGAATCTATTGAAAATCTGGTCTATTTCTACCTGTATATTTGAATCCTTCACTTGTCCCTATGTTTCATTACAATTCAAGTAAAGAAACATAGATTAACAAATGCAGTTTAAAACTAACAATTAAAAAATAACATTTTTACTGTAGTAGGCATGCATGATGTTTTTCCAACTCAAAAGTTAATTATCTTTATTTTTCTTGATATATGCACACATTTTGGTCAATGCAGGTTCATTTATCATGTTACAAAATAAAAATACTTCAAACATCCCCAGTTTCTTTCCTGAAACACACATTATTCCAAACATTAGAGAAGTCCCTGCCTAGGACTTGGAATCTAAGTGCAGTGCCACTAAGTTTCTGGTCTCTCAAGAAACAAGAATCCCTTGTGCTGCTGGTGACATAGCAAGGGAGCAGATATGCATTCTCAACATTGGTGAGATTTGGGGGACAGCATCTATGAGTAGTGGCATGAAACCTGGGCCCTGGAATGCACAACCTTCTTCCTAGCTGGGGATAGTTACAGCTGGCTATGCTTGAATTAGCCAATGATTTTCCAATTTTCTTTTATGTCATATGTCAAATGGAACATTTATCATTGATCATTGATCTCTAAAATAGCCTTCAGTGTCATTCAAAGATTCACAAACATTGATAATGGTCCTCCTTACATCTAAAATTATCATGTCAACTTCATGTTATGTCAGAAATAAATTTATTGGTTGATTTCCAAATTGAATAAGCAGATTGTAGTACAGTATTTAATCCTTGGAAATTAAACCATCTACCAATCTTATCATCTTCTAGTATTGAAACTAGTTCTTCAATGTTCTTCTTGATAACCTTTTAGTATCAATATTTCAAGCCACTATGCCAAAAGGAGAAAGAAAAAAAAGTGCCTGCCACAGAGGCAGGCAGGGAGTGGGGGATGGGCGGTGATGGGAGGGGACATTGGTGCTGGGAAATGTACACTGGTGGAGGGATGGGTGTTGAAATCCAACCATGAATATCTTTGTAATGGTCTATCACAGTGATTCAATAAAAAAGTTAAAAAAATCTATGTTCTATTCACGCAAAATATAGAGATAGATATTTTATGTCACTTGAAGAAATGTAAACTGGGAGGTAAGACAAGCACCATATCCAATCTCTTGCTTAATATCATTTCTTCATTTGTCTTCTTGTTCTTTAGATATTTAGAAAGCCACTTAATCTCCTATATAAAGGTTGAAGCAAATAAGGCAAAAAAGAGGTGATTCATATAAACCATCCTTTTGCCCATTATTTGTATGTTTGTTTTTCTTTATTGTTTTTTTTTTGTGAAACTTATAACCTTATATACATGGACTTTTGTATGCAAGACCTTAACTACTAACATCACTGCTTCTTAATTATACAGATATCAATGGCAATTTAAAACCAAAAATAGGGCAGTGCGTAGAGCACTTGCCTTGCAGCAGACTGACCCTGGTTTGGTCACTAGCACCCCATATGGTCCCATGAGCCCTGCCAGGAGTGATCTCTGAGCGCAAAGCCAGTATTAAGCCCTGAGTAGCACCAAGTGTGGTACCAAAAGTAAAATAAAAGTTAATTTTTTTAAACAAACAGAATTGAGAGGAGAACAATGAATATTTTCTCAAAGGAAACAATTTACATACAAACATACACATACAATGTTTCTCACATATTATAATAGTTCATAGGTTCACCGGTGAACACTAATTTTAATGAGTCATCACCCATATTTCTGCTCATTTATTGAAAAATTGTAGCACTTTAATGCTAATTATTTATGCTAACCATCATTGACTCCAAGTGATTGGGTATCTCATCATCATATATCTTTAAGCCATACATAACACATTGAACACCATATGTCATATATCAGAAACTTAATAAATGTATGTTTAGGGAAAGAATGACTCAATCTTTTAAATTGCTCTACATAGATGATATCAGCCAGGTGTCTCATTATCCCATCTATGCATATTTAATCACTCTATACTTCAAAGTTCTTACCTGTGCAAAAGTGCACCAATCTCCTCTTATTTACTAGGAAGTTATGAGCCTTGCGTCTAATAACAACTACTAAAAGCCACTCTATAAAATGTCAAGAGGAACAACTGTGTTGATGAAATAATAACAATTTATATGATTTGAGTAAATACATATTCACTTGTCTCCCTGGGCATCTTAAGAAAAGGAAAAAAGTGGGACCCTCTGCTCCTAAAGTCTATGATCCGAAAGGTCTTCTAACGCATTTTGGCACCCAAAGCGGCTTCTTAAAGTAATGCATCTCGACTGTGGTCTGTGTTATAACTTCGCGCCACCTGGAGAGGGATTTTTCCTCTCCACCCTGTTTTTCTGCGTGGAAAATGGTGGCAACGGCAACATCCATATGGCGAGAGCCACCTTCTAAGACTCCCAACCCAGTGGTATGAATTTTGCAGTTTTGTGGCTCATAGGCAATCATGGGAAGAGGGCATTACCAGCACGCTCTCAGCCCAGATAAGATCCGGAGCTACCAAGTACAAAACGGACCCTCTGCTCCTAAAGACTATGATCCAAGAGGTCTTCTAACCCATTTTGGCACCCACGGTGGCTTATTACAGAAATGCATATAGACTGTGAACTGAGCTAAAATACCAGAAATCCAAAACTCATAGAGTTTATAGAGTCTTCATTCTCAGCAATGGAAAGAAATTATTAAATGATGCCTTTTCATTTACAAACAGGCCTGATTGTTGGGGGAAAATTCCAAACAATAATAGTGAGTTCTCTATTGAAATATTAAATGTATTCAAAGTATAGAGAGAATAAAGTGAAGACCATAAGCTACTTAGGTGGCGGCGGGGTGGGAGGGGGTATTGGGGTTCTTGGTGGTAGAACATGTGCACCACCCCAGAAGGGATGGGGGTTCAATCATTATATGACTGATACTAAAACCTGAAAGCTTTGTATTTTTTTCACAGTGATTCAATAATTTAAAAGCTTAAAAAAAACAGAAAAAAAGGAAAAAAGTAGTCATAGTGTAAATCCATAACAATCCTATTTCTCCAATAAAGCAAGAACAACAACTTTAGGGAAGACAAGCACCATTTCCAATCTCTTGCTTAATATCATTTCCGTCATCTTGTTCTCTAGATCTTCAGAAAGCCACTTAATCTATGTAAAGGTTTAAGCAAATGATGCAAAAAAGAATAATGCCTTCACTTTCCTGGAACATGAAGGTAACTTTGAGCAAAGAAAAGCTTTCCACCCTGTGACTCCTACACTGAGCATGTGAGCATGACATACTTTATAATAGTGGGGGGTCATATTGCTATTGTCACACATGAGAAACTTCCAAATCTGGAGCGTTTCCCTGATCAAGACTGCACAGTTAGTCCAGTGCACTTTAGTGGGGCATCATCTAGATATCAGTTACATATCAGCCCTAGAAGCAGGATGGAGGTTTCCCAGAAAGTCTGGTTTGATGAAACATGGGACCCAAATCCAAATAGCACTAACTCAGACTGTTGCTTTGCCACCTCTCTCACTAGTCTTTGAGGATTCTGGCTGCACGTCTCCAACATCCACAGGTTGTCAATTTTCTAATCTCAAGAAGGTACAGCCAGGAAGTAGAAAGGGCTCCCAGAAGGTACCTGCCCTCTGTGACTACTAAAACACACCTGGGAGTACTAATTTTAGGCTCTTGTCAGCTGTGACAGCAAAGCTGCACAGTTAATTCATAATCAGTGAAGGATAAGTGTGTTGATAGCTCGTATGTTAGGAAGTGAAGGGGAATCTTGTATGGCTTTTCACTTAAGTGCCCTCATGGGTGGGTGGATAACTTAGGGGGAAATAGTGTTTTGTATACAATTGTTGTAGAATGCAACAGAGTATCTCAGCAGGTACTGAAGAAATAAAGTAATCTCCTTGTGCCTACCTGGGGACTTCTGTTACAGACACATAAAAATTCTATGACATTCCCTTTTATATAATCATGTAATCTAGATATATCTAAAGGAATAAACTTGAACACATTTAAAGTATGCAATATAATAAAAAATGAAAATGTATTGAATATTTCCATTTGTGTGAAGTTTGGCACATTACTTGGTTCTTCCGAGCTAATTGCTTCATCTTTTAAAGATAGAAAATAACTACCTTGCATGATGATTTTGCCAGGCACATAGTAGGCATTAAAAGGGAGACAAAAATAACTTCCTTACTGTCAAATTTAATAAAGTATTCATTTGAAACTAAAACCCACTGCCTTCACTTCATAATCCATGACTTTCAATAGTGTATTTGACTTTTATAAATTCACAAACATTCCACATAATTTACATTTCAACAACTATATCTGAGGTGCAGTGAATGTATTCAATACCTAACACTGCAATCAAGCCAAGGCTCCTTACTTAAGCTAACAAATGATTACCCTTCACCACAGACCTATAATTCATCAATTTGTTCCTTACAAAATCAGAAAGGCACAGACTAAAGCATGTAAAAGGACTTAGGAAAGGATCTATGTACACTTTTCCAATACTCTCAGTGAGACATAGTGTCTGAATTTGCTAGTTCAACAATAATTGTGTATGTGCGTGTATATGGAGTGTATGTGGGGTGAGGATGGGGGGGCAGAGGGGTAGGTCATCCATGGATCTGAGTCATTCAAACAGAATGTCCTGTTAAATGGTGAAGATATCAAATAATTTTAGTGTTCATACTTGTCATATTATTTGTGAGGAGAGTGGCGGGAGACTCGGAGCAGGCTTGGCGTCTGTCCCCAGGGTTACTTTGACTGACTGTGTGGGTCAGTTCATTCAGTGCTTGGCCCTGATGGGTGATGGATACCTCCCAGGCTATACCTGGTGCTATGTGATACCAGGGATTAAACACAAAACTTTGTTCATTTTAACACATTTAACGAATATATGTAAGGCATTCTAACACCTTGCACATGTTGGATGGTTCATATTAACACATTAACCATTCTCTTATTGGTAAGAAAATAAAACACTGACTTCAATGTTATAAAAAATGCACCACAATTCGATGAACCCTAAGGATACTGTCAATATGTAATGTCAAAAAATATCAAAGCAAAACTCAAATTTCTAGAACAATTTTATAATTCAGACCAAGAACTTTGCTTATCTCCTCAAATTCATTAATATCTACTCGTAATATTTCACTTATACTTGAAGTAAAAGACTTATCAACCAAAGTTGAAAACTTAAATTAAGCTATTTAACCCCCAAATCTAAAAGATTTCCTGAAGAATAAAAGAAAATAAAATACTCTGAGCTTTATTTACTAAATTATAGAAGAATTTCCAGTCACACTTTAGGAAGCAGAGATGTTGTTTATATGCATGCAATACCTAACACTGCAATTTCTTTTTTTGGTGTTTACTTATTTATTAAAATTTTATCTCTACATCTATTTATGATAAAATATTTTGTCTTTATTTTACAGTAAAGAATGGGACAGACACTGTTCATTAGGTATCTCACCCAGACTCCTAAATTCTTTCTTTCATGTCACATCTACTATAGATAGTAGAAAACCTGGTAAATTAAATGTACTTTAAATTTTTGAGGAGCCACTTGGAAGTGCTGCGAGTTACTTTCAGCGCAATGATCAGAGCCCACTGTCAGTGATGCTCAGTGAGAATGTGAGATCCCAGGGCTGGTACCCAGTGCTTCTAAATTCAATGTATCTGCTCCACTCATTTGAACTTCCAAGCCACCCAATTACTTAGATTTAAGCATCTTCTGCAGATAGGGCTGTCATGTATTATGGATACCAACCAATAAAATGATTAAGGAAATGCAAGTAGTCTACTGGGTATTTGAGAAGGCTATTTTTTTTTAATGAAAATGACAAGTGTCATGAATCCTGTCCTCCTTTGGCCATATTTATAAACATCACACACAGAGCCAACACAGTTTCCTAGTGGGCAGTATTCAAAAGAAAAAAGCTTGCAGTGAAAAGATGGTATAGTGGGTTGGGCACTAACTTGTCTTGCATGTGACCCAGCTAGATTTGATCCCTGGTACCACATCTGGCCCCATTTGCTCCACCAGGGCTGAATCCTGAATGCAGAACCAGAAGTAAGCCCTGAACACTACTGAGTATAGCCCTCCCTCCCAAAAAACCATTACAGATAAAGGTCCAAACAATCAAAGCAAATTCTACAGATATTATTGAGCTCCTCACTGCAGATGACCACATTAGTCTTATTGTGTAAGGAAAATACACGTACATTTAAGACACTTAACTCTAGGTTTATGTTGATAGTGAACACATTGACTATTTGCACAGTTGTTTTGAATGCTCTTATTTAATTGTGAACATTTTAATAAGTTTGTACTAAAAATAATGTTATGTAGTCACAACTACACATTATTTTCTATCATTTAAAGAAACAGGAGTATTAACAGGTAAAGAGATATCAAGATCATGGGGAATTACTAATTATGAACTGGTTAAATATAGATATTTAAATTGGACCTATATTTAAATTGGAAAAACGCTAAAATAGGAAATGGGCTAAGAAAAAAGAGAAAAAGAGACAGAAAGATGAATCAAACTGATGGAACCAAGACCCTAAAATTAAATTCTAAATTTCAACCTTGAGGGACTAAAAAAAGGCTAAGACATCTGTCATTTATTCCATTTCCATGGGATTCCTCTCTATTCCCAACCAATTATTGATGGGTTGCTGCTTTCCTTCTGTCCTCTTGTCCCTAATGCCCCTTAAAGTTTTCTCCTGCAGAGTCTATTTACAATTCTAGATCACAGAATAATATGCCCTGGATATCAACAGGAAGCAACAATGATACCTGAGGTGTAAGAAGAAAAATGTAAACTGCATCAGAGTAAGAAAGGAAATTTCTTATTTAAGTATCAATTAAGGGAAGACAGTAATATTAATCGCAATTCAAAACCTGTTATTAGATAGGTAATCTATAGAACTGATCAACTGGATTAAACAGTAAAATAACAGCATCTGGATTTCAGATGGTGAGAAGTAGATTGTTTCTATGTTTCTGGCCATTTTCAAAAGAAAACTGAACAGCATAATGAACTACCTAGTAAGATAAACTTATATTCATATTTATGGAATTAAGTAGCAACTAAAATTGCTGTGAGGAATGGTAAAATAATTCAACATCTAAATTAAAATTGATTATTTAATGATTGTGGTTATGTATTCCAAATGAAAGAGTTTTCAGCTTTTCTAATTCATAGAAAATCCATTTGAAATCATCCAGTTTTCAAAACAATGCAGTGAACTACAAAGGACAATAAAAGGCCGAATTAATTTTAACTGAGGTTTTATTTAAGAGGAAAAAAAACACATTGAAAAGAATGTTCTTTTACATCAGGGAATACTACATGCAAACAAATATTCTAAATGTAAAAACACAAAAAGGAATCAAATAGGTAACAAAGGCAAGGCATGTTTTTGTGAAAGGATTTTGTTTAAAGAGAATCATGCACCATATTCATCCTATTCTTACCTCTCACTGTTCTTTTTCTAAAGCTCAAAATAACTGAGGGAAAATCAGAGAATTCCCAAAACTAACATGGACTTTATGCTACAAATTAACATTGCCGTCATAAGAATAACATTTACAAAGCTAATTAATACATTGCTCTTTGATGGCAGAACAGGAAAATCAGACACAGGGCTTACTAAAATCCCATTCTTTGATGTGTGAGGCACAAGTTGTACAGTCTGAAACTGTGATATCAGCATATGTTATCCCCATACCTCATGGGAATGGGGAAAGTAACATGGAATAAAGAAAACTCAGTAGGAATTATGTATAAGAAATGAGCAGAATTAATTTGCAAAGTTTTATATAGCTCACTAGCATACTGTATCAAGGGAAATACGTAATAGATTTATTTTGAAAGATACTTCGGCTGGAGTGATAGCACAGCGGGTAGGGTGTGTTTGCCTTGCATGCGGCCAACCTGGGTTCGATTCCTCTGTCCCTCTTGGAGAGCCCAGCAAGCTACCTAGAATATCCTGCCTGCATGGCAGAGCCTGGCAAACTACCCATGGTATATTCAATATGCCAAAAACAGTAACACCAAGTCTCACAATGGAGATGTTACTGGTGCCCACTTGAGCAAATTGATGAACAATGGGATGACAGTGCTACAGTGCTACCTAATTTGGGGGCCAAAGCAAGAGTGCCACTCTTGCCTTGCACATAGCCAACCCAGATTTGAGCCCAGGCACTCCATATAAATCCCCAAGTCCCAATAGGAGTGATCCCTGAGCACAGAGCTAAGAGTAAGCTTTGAGCACCGCTTAGTAGGACCAAAACAATAAAACAGCAATGAAACAAGAATTAGGTTTTGGGGCTAGAGCTATTAATAGTACAGCAGGTAGGGCTCTTGCATTGGTCGATCCGGGCTTGATTCCCCAGCATCTCATACAGTCCTCTAGGTCTTCCAGTTGTGATCCTTCAGTGGAGAGCTAACACTAAGAAGAAAAAAAGGAAAGGCTTTTCTCTGTTTTAGTTAACAAGAAGATGGAGCATGGAGCAGGATAAATACCACATATTTGAAAATCAAGTTAACTAAGCTTTAGACCTGGCTAGATTAATATTTACATTGGCAAGGTTGTATTATTAACCTAAAGTTCTTTGAAGAAATATTTACATTACACAAATAGGCATGCACAATTATACCCCTACATATTCAATAAAGTGGTGGTAAAAGAGCCACCTTTAAAATCAAGCACACCTAAAACTGTCTATGGCCCAGAAAATGTTAATCAATACTATTATGCAAATTATCAATCTCTCTTTGCATTGGTTTGCTTGTGTTTATAATAAGAAAGCCAACATCCATCTACTTTAACCATTGCGAGGATTTTAAGAGCATACTGAGGAGAAAAAAATGAGAACTAAAATTATTTCAATGTTACTTTTTTATTCCTTTCATATATTTGCTAGGCAATTTTCTTCAATAGGATCACACATTTTTCTTTTTTTTTTTCCCTTGGATTTTGGTATTCAAAGATTGATCCTGACTCTGCTCAGGATCACTCTTCGGGGCACTCAAGGTACTATATGGGGTGCCATAGATCAAACTCAGATCAGTTTTGAGGGAGGCAAGTGCCTTACCTACTTTACTATCATTTGAGCCTCTGCTTAGGGACTTTCCTATTCACCAAAAGACATAAGTTTGCTTCTTTCTTAATCCAATGAAACAAATATAAGACTGGTGAAGGTTATTTAGCACTGAAGATAATACATATGCTTCAGAAAATATTTGTTATTCTGTTGTGTTCTTACTGAAGATTAATAAAAAGTATTGTCTGATGGTGGGCACAGAACCACAGAATACTTGAAGGCAACATACTTGACATAATAATTGTAAACAATGTTTACACAATGACAAAACTAAAATATAAAATTATTTTTTATGAGACTGCTATGTAAAATCGTGCAGTTAATTAGTCTGACCCGAAAATACGGTCAAGGGTGATTAACAGAGTCTTTTCAGCATTCCTGTGCATGTCAGCATGTTCAAAATCTGATGAGTAAGAGTGAATTTATATGTTAAATTTTACTAATGGTAGGTAGGGGAAACATTTGATTTTAAAAAATCCCTTCTTAGTCAATATTTTTGCATTCTATCCAATACAAACTCACATATATTTTCTATAAACATCTCATTAATAGGAATATTACAACAAGGGGATAATTATCTTGCATTATAAATTATACTTTCAAGTCCTTTACTCCAGTAAAAGTTTCCAATATTTTCTATAAAGTATAGAAAAGCAAAACAAGTGTATCATTCATGAAATCTCACAAGTACCACTGGTAAATTACCTTACTTAGAACAGATCAACTCTGAGAACTTTTTGTGATCATCAGAAAATTTTGCATATATCCTATGGTAATTAATGATAAAGATAGCAAATTTACAGAATTTCTAACTAATATCCTTTGAAACTGATAGAAAATTGACGAACTCTAGAGCATTGATTCATTATAAAAATGATCACTAAATGTTTAGTCAAAATAATCACTAAATATCCCATTTCATTGTTTTATGTTTGACCCATGTACTAGTCTACTAGAATTACATGATTGTACAATAGGCTATGATCCCAAAACTATAAGCAAGAGTGATGAGAGTGGTTTACTTAAAAACAAAACAAAACTAAAAACTTTGGGAGCAAGAAGAGACCATAATTATTGTAGAAAGATGAATAGTGTATTTCAAGGATCTGTTTAGAGCTTAAATAGAGACAGTAATTTCTTTCACTTGAAAGGTAAGATGTTGAAGTAACATAAAACTGAAAATATCAAGTTAATTTCATTATATGGAAGGAATTTTTGGTAATGATGAATAAAAATCTTGAAAAATCAACTTTAATAAATGTTGCTAGGAATACTAGAATGCAATTTATAAAAGAATCTAAGTCACCCACTTCCCTTACACCACACAGAAAAAAAATTGTTTAAATACTGAACATAAGACTTAAAGTTATCAAACTCCTAAAACCAAATTACAGATGGTAATCATCTTGACTTCAGTCTTGAAGGGGACAATCTTGTTACTCTAACACCAAAACCAAAGGCAAAAAAGTAAAAATAAACAAGTAAGTGACATCATTATACCCTGGTGAGTTTAATATATAAAGTCATTAATGAATTTATACAAAACAATAACAAACTTTAATGTGATTTAAAAATGGGAAGAGGTTATGAATAGACAATTTTCCAAAGATGGCCTGCAAGGACATGAGAAGTTGTTTAGAATACACTAATTCTTAGAGAAATGTCAATTTAAAACTATATTTAAATATCATTGAACTCCTGTTAGTATATGTATACAAAGATATTTTGTAGAGGAAAGAGAACACTTGGGCACTTCTATGAGAAATGTAAACAGGATCAGCCACTATGGAAAACAGTATGAAGTTCATCGAATAATTAAAAGCACAGCTATAATATGATTTGCAAATCTAAATCAATTTCTAGATCCAGATTTAAAGAAAACAAAACTATTAACTCAGGAAAACATGTGTATGTCATGTTTATGGCAGTGGATTCATGATAGCCAAGATATGAAAATAGGTAATAATCAATTCATGAATTAAATGAGGAATTTTTGGCACATTTATATACATACATATAAACATTGTGCAAATGAGCATATTTTATCTATAGCATATAATCATCGTATCGCTGTAATCCCATTGTTCATCAATTAACTTGATTGAGTGCCAGTGCGTCTCCTTTCATCCTAGCCCTGAGATTTTAGCACCCTCTTCTTACTTGTCTTTCCCTATGATTAGAGGCTTTTTTACTGTCAGGGGAATGAGACCTGTTAGAGTTACTGTTTTTGGCATATCGAAAACACCACGGGGCACTTGCCAGGCTCTTCCATGCAGGTAGGATACTCTTGGCAGCTTGCCAGGCTCTCCGAGAGGCATATATA
Source organism: Sorex araneus (assembly GCF_027595985.1). Taxonomy (NCBI): domain Eukaryota; kingdom Metazoa; phylum Chordata; class Mammalia; order Eulipotyphla; family Soricidae; genus Sorex; species Sorex araneus. Next base: position 141,918,007 of record NC_073303.1, on the reverse strand, counting down.
TTATATATATATGCATATATATATATATATATATATATTTCCCTCTATAATGGAAAATAGGTTGGGAGTGTTTTACGATGTGTAACGTGGCTGCAAAGCAGCTGCACAACCCAGGAATATGTTCACTCATGCATGAGGCTTGGCCCGAGCATGTGGAAAATAGCCCCAGCAGCAGACCTCTACTTCCATTATATCATATGTAATGAAATATTGCTGCAGCACTAAAAAGGAAGTATAGCTAATTGTGGTAACATGAGTGAAGTGGAAGATGTTATACTATGCAAAATAAGTCACAGAAAGTTAGTATAAGATTTCATTATAGGTGTAATCTAAACAAAATCTTAAAAGACAAACTCATTGATGTAGAGGAAAAGAGAGTGGTAGCTGTTCAAAATGGTGGTGGAGGATTGTCAATGAGATTATTGGTACAAACTGGTTATAAAAATAAACATCAAAGGTACATAATACACAAAATAAATGTAAAATACTTTATTGAATATGTATAATTTAAATGAGTGTATCATGGTCCAGTCACAAAAAACAATATGTGTAACTTGTATGCTACAGGGTAGTGGACTTAATTTAAACATCATTTTACAATATATAACATTAAAACACTGTTATATACTTGAAACTAACATGATGATATGTTCTGTTTTGATTTGAAAAAATTCTGAAACTAGATATGTGACTATCATGTAAATCTTGAATCTCTGTAACATATGGCTGTCCATTTTTCCAACAAAATGGATAAATCAGAAATAATATCAGCATTTATAAATGAGATTAATATTCCCAAGTACCTTTTTTTTGTTAGCAATGTGCCTTGAATCTCAATCTTTGTCTCTATCTCTTTCTCTCTTTGCTTTTAGGGCCACAACCAGCAGTCTTTAATGCATACTCCTGGCCCTTTGATTTGGGATCATCCCAGGCAGTGCTGAAAAACTCACATGTGTTACTACAGATCAAACTTGGGTAGACCACATAGAAGCATGCCATAGCTTCTGCTATATCTCTCAGGGCTTTGAGCATTTTTAACAACAACTGAAAGATAAGCAGTGATTGGCTGGTGCATAAAAACATAGCTTTGAAAGGTAACTCTTCAGACCTGCAGAGTAATGAACTATAACTTCAGGAATTAATTTAAGACCCTGTTTAATATAAAAATACAAAAGGGTGTGAAGCAAGTAAGAGCTATTTGAAGGGAAATAGTAAAAAACAGTTTCCTATAAAACTGAAGCTATTTCCTATAAAAGGTAGTTTTGCTAATTTCCCACTTGTTTTTGCTTAACATAATTCAGTTTGAATTCTACCTATACATAAATGTATGAAGACTTGAAATGTAAGAATTATGTTACGTCTTTTATCAATGTCTGATAATAATGAAGCTCACAGATAGAATCTTTGGATCCGCTTATGAAATAAAGAGCTCAGCATAGAAATCCACCCCCCCCACACACAGCTCCTAAGTACTTGAATCCCCTGTGTACAAGAATCCTTCAAATACTTGAAGCAGGATGTCAGGCATGAGGCTCAATAAAGAGAGATTTTGACAAAAATGAATTTCTGAGTTGAATATTCATGATGTCACATATTCATCCTATCACATTTTCTCAGTCGAATATTCATGATGTTATCCTATCACATGAGTCACAGCTGATAAAAACTGAATTTCAGGAAAAGTAAAACAATCATTTCCAATACCCAATAGCAGAAAACTGGATTAGCTGGTATTCAGATGTGATGCTTTGACCTACAAATGATCATCCCGGAGATGAAGAGATGGTACAATGGGTATGACACTTGTCTTGCATTTGGCCAACCTAGACTGGATCCCAGGTACCCCATAATGTTCTAAGCCCCTCCAGAAGTGACTTTTGAGTACAGAGTCAAGATTAAACTTGAATACCATAAGTTATGCCCCCATGAATAAAGAACAAACAAAATCAAAAGCAGAACAAATAAGTCACCTATCAGTCTTTAAAAAATATTTAAATCCCAGAACATATTATTTAAAAAACATTTTAAATGATTTTAAATCATCACGTAAATGTTTAAAAATAACTATACTGAATGGGCAGTAATAATTATAAGGAAAGCAAAACTTGTTCTAGTTTTGTTGGAAATTACCTTAATGGAGAGCATTTAATTGGCATTGCAAAGATTAAAAATAAAGGCAGCACATACTGTCAGTTGAAATCACAGAAAACCCAAACATGAAAGCTTGTAACTATCTCAAGGTGATTCAATAAAATTAAAAATAAAGAAATCAGATAAAATCCATTATTATTATTATTCAAGCAGGCTTGGAGGCAGCCCCGGCCCCACACACCTGGGTTCTTCTGCCAATACCTTCATGCGTAAAGCTCGTCCAAACGTGTGGAGAGGGGCCTTGAGCATGGCTGTGGCTAGGCTCCGGATTTTTTTCAGCCACCGGGAGCTCTGTTAGGGGCAGGGAGGGAAGCTGGAGCCCATCCCCTCTGAGGGGCCCCAGGGAAGACAGCCAGGCTCGAAGGCAAGAGACTCTCTGCCTCGGATCAGAACTGGACCTCCTCCGCCCAGATTTCCCATTTCCCAGTAGCTAGGCAGTCACACCCAAGAACTGCCCCCAGCACTGTGTAATCTCATCCATAGCCAGCATCCAGAGACTTAAAAGCAAGCTCCTGGATGCAATGATGCAACTTCTGGCAGAAAGTTCTCTGGACTTAATTAGTAAAATAATAAAGAGATCCAAAACTGTGAGGCCACTATTGCGGCCCGCACGACCTCATATCTCTTCATTCTCAGCAATGGAAAACAAATTATCAAATGCTTCCTTTTCAGCAGGTCCGACTTTAGTGTTGGGGGGGACTCCAAACGATAATAGTTAGGTTTTTTTGTTGAAATATTGAACATAATCAAAGTAAAGAGAAAGTAAAGTAAACTTTATCAGCTACACAGGCAGGGTGAGGGGCTGGGGGGTTGGGGGGGAGGTATACTGTGATTCTTGGTGTTGAAATATGTGCACTGGTGAAGGGATGGGTGTTTGAGCACTGTATAACTGGGACTTAAGCCTGAAAGCTTTGTAACTTTCCACATGGTGATTCAATTAAAAAAAGAAAAAAGAAGCTCCTGAACAGAGCCAGAATGTAATCTCAGGTATGGTCACCTCCCAAAGTACAGATATAATCATTATATAAAATACTTTTAATAAAGTTAAAAACATAAGCACAGGGGTCAAATTTTGGAATCTTTTATTTTACTTTCTAAATCATGGATAATACATATATATTCAAATACTCAAAATTTTGTTTTTGTTTTTGTTTTTTGGTCTCTGCAGTGTTACATATGTAATATAGGTTCATGTATCCCATTGCTCATCGATTTGCTTCAGCAGGCACCAATAACGTCTCCATTGTGAGATTTGTTGTTACTGTTTTTGGCATATAGAATATGCCATGGGTAGGTTGCCATGCTCTGGCAAGATACTCACGGTAGCTTGCTGGGCTCTCCAAGAGGGGCAGAGGAATCAAACTGGCAAACACCCTACCCGCTGGGCTATCACTTCAGCCCAGGCATTATTTTACTATCGAGCCACAATGCCTGACCTCTAAGCAGCAGATTATGAACAGTTGCCATGTGCCACAGACATAGCACAGGAGATAGGATAGAGATAATACAGATATAGCATAGAAATATATATGGACATTGCTTTGAATGTAGCAAAACCCACGTGCAATCAGGCCTCAGCATTATATATGGTTCTCAGTACTACCAGGATTAAACTCTTAGTATAGACCTAGAAGTGAACCTTGAGTACCACCAGGTGAGGCCAAAGTAACAAAGTCATAAATATGTAAGAACAGTTACCTACATGTTGCATTGCCTATGTTTTTAGAATTTATGTTTCTAGATTTTAAAATGGGAAAAAGCTTAGAAAAAGATATAAAGAGATTGACTTTTTGAAATTTTATATAGTTTTATGAATTTTTCAATACTTTAACTTTGTACATCAAATCATGAATAAACACTACTGCAATCTTGTTACCTAGACTATAATAAAAAAATTCAAATACAAATAGCATGTAGGAAAAAGCGTAAAAATTTCCAATGCTATAAGACAGAATAAATTTTCATTATACTTTAATTTTTGAATTCCTGTGTTTTAAAGCAATAAATGACCCTTTAAATAATAAGTTAGATTTTTAAAAATAACATTTTTAAACACTTAATTTGAATAGACACTAAGAACTGGAAATTCAAGAGAACAGATTAAGAAAAAGAAGTAGGTAGATATATGCTTGATATAAAAGGTAAAAAATGAAAATAGTGGCTTCAGCACAAGGTTTACATGCTGAAGCAAGTGTTAGAAATGCAATTGATCTGGTATGGCTTGGACATATTTTTTAAAAGCTTGAAAATCAGGATGAGTTTTTCATTTGATATTTTCAAATCAAGAAGTGATTCAGTGAATGTTCTTAGATTAATGTTTGGTAGTATGGCTGATGGAATGGGTGGAGTGAAGGAGTGGAGGTATAGAGAAAAGATATTAATTCAATCTACTAAATGCTTCTGGGAATGAAATGATAATCAGAAACATTCTGAGTTCCTCCTCTTGACAAAAGACATCATCAGAGAATCTGTACAAATTCCCAAAGGAGAGTCCTAGAGAGATTTAATCAAGAACCAGTCATGATGGCAAAAACCATGAAAAGGAATGTAGAAGGCTTTTCCTCTCATTTACATTCTTTTAATATAATATCTGAACATCAGAATTCTTCCCAGTTCTGTAATGTTAATCTTGGATCTTGTCTGTTCATCTCCCGACATTATCTCCCAATATGATCTTTCTATACTAGACACATTTCTAGGTTTTCATTTCATTTTTGTGACGAGGCATGATTGATAATACCATTGATAGGGTTTCATGTGTAGAACTTTCCAACACCATGCTCTCCACGAGATTGTCTTCTTCCCTCCACTACTGTCTCAATCACATAGTCTTGTAATATCTATAAGATCTAAACCAATTAACTAATTTATAAGCTTCATATTGACTTGGTTCAATGTTTCATTCACATTCCCTGATTGAACATCAACAAGCACATGATTAATTCTGTTTAATACTACAATGGAATAATCCTATCACTTTGGAGATGTAGACATAAGAATGAAAATAAATGACAATATTAGAAGTTATTGCTACATAACATGAACCTTTAGATTATTTCTTCCTTCTATTATTTAACCCCTGACACTGAAAGTATAGGAGTTTCCAACAAAGGCAAAAAGAATAGTTAAGCAAAGTACAGGACCTATGTTGTTACTATTGTAATTCATTTTGAATTTGTTTTATTGCCTTTGTTTTTGATAATTATTAGTCTACTCATCTGCCCAGGGAATGTAACTCAAAAATCCAATTGCAAAATAACATCATTATTAGAACACTTATTTGGTATCCCTATTAATTAAAAAGGTGGGACTGCTAAATTTGAGTTGTGTAATGTCCATTTTATCTCTGGAGCAATAGCACAGCAAGTAGGGCATTTGCCTTGCATGTGGCTGACCTGGGTTTGATTTTTCTGTCCCTATCAGGGAGCCCGGCAAGCTACTGAGAGTACATACAGCACTCTGCCCATATAGCAGAGCCTGGCAAGCTACCTGTGGCGTATTCGAAATGCCAAAAACAGTAACAACAAGTTTTTACAATGGAGACATTACTGGTGCCCGCTTGAGCAAAATTGATGAACTACGGAAGACAATGCTGCAGTGCTAATGTGCATTTTATTTAATGTGTGAGGGATGCTCCTTAACAGGTCAGAAGTGCTGAGGGGGCAACTCCTGACAATATTCAACCTGATCAGGTCAGGTAGTGTGGACTGATGATTTGGTGCTTGGACCAGCATTTCTTGCTGTTCCAATTCTTTGGTGCTGGTGCTAGAGCCAAGAGGATTTTGTTAGAGCAGGACACTAATGGGAAGGGTTCAGGGAGCTGGAAATTTGCTCTGAGATTTATGCATACCAGACAAGCATTCCATCCCTTGAGCTTTTGTCCTGGACAGTATTATGTACATTTTATTCCGTATATTCTTCTTAGAAATACGAGTTAGTGATATGGCAAAGTACTTTGCTTGCTTTTGTGTCTGGACTTAAGTTGTTAGTAGAAGAAACGAGTAAATATGAGTCCATTTACCTCCTCTGGCTTGCTCTGTCCCTGTTGGAATGACTAACTTCCCACATTGTTTGCAAGATCAGACCAAGAAATTTGTGGCCACAGTATTTGGTGAATCCCAGGATATGTGAGGAAGTAAAAAGCACACTGTTGGCCTCAGTGGCAATACACATAGGGTACAACTGGCCACATAAGAGGAATGCTCAGACCTCTTCAATACCATGGAGAGTTAAATGCAATGAAGCCTTGAAGACTGCTGCAGGAGAGCATAGTGTATTTTACGATATTTATTTTTTATGAGTTTTCTCTTGCCTGGCTTTGTAAAACATCCATCCCAATAAATGATTTACCATGGCAGAAAAGATGCAGGAAATTGATCTGAGCTCACCTTCAGACATTATGAAGGCCCTGAAGTCTAATTAGGTTCTTGAGAGGAGTCTGAGGTAGGAGGCATTTATGAACAGAAGAAAGCTTAAAAAAAAATCACAAAAACCCTGATCTGTCCTTTTTATTTTAACATTGCCCATTCTAAATGTTCTTTTTCTGAAGGAAGGCCATCTGATTACATTTTTTTGTGTGTGTTTTGGTTAATGAATGTAACCTTTTAAACTCCATTAGCAGACTCATTCTTAGCCTAAGTGTAGAGAAGCCTGTGGGAATAGTGAGATGCACAACTTCTCTCTAGGAAGTGTGTTTTTTAAGAGTAATGCAGGGCTCTGCTTGCACAAAAGCAAGACTGAGCAAACAAGTGAATGCCAAAACTGAATTTCTCCAAAGAAAAATACTTAAGTTTAGAAAATTCTTATTTTTGAGAAAAGTCGTTCTCCAGAGTCCTAGACTTTCTTCTTTGCAATCAAAAAATCCCATTTTATGATGGCACCATGTTATCACGAAGAAAGATTTGGATACTTTGAGTAATTACTAGTTAAGCTCTGTCTATATAGGGGTAAGCAGGATGTTAGCACTTGACATTGAGATAAAATAACTCCTAAATATGGTATGCATGAATGGAAGTGACAAAATTGGATCCATGGGATTGGAAGGCAGAATAGATTTAAATCATAGCTTGTGTCGTTAAGACATTTATATTCGAAATCAATCTTGTATTCTAAGTTCTATATAGAAAAATCTGGGAGTTGGAGAATAAAGTAGAGTTTAAATAGAATCTACCCTCCCATGCAAAAACATTAATCTGAAAGATTATATGTGAACCTGAGGTCATTTCAGCATTATTTATAAAAGCCACGATTTGGAAATAAACCAAGTTCTCAACAGAAGTTTGCTACAACTTGGATTAAATTGGAGAGCGTTTTGTAAAATGAATAAGGAAAAAAGATCCCCTTCCCATAAATTATTCTCTTTATTTGTAGAGTATAAAGCAAACAGAAGTAGGCAATTCCCAATGGAACAACCTTAAGATACAATTAATGGAGCATGATCCAAGGGTGCTGGAGTAGGGCGCAGCTGAGCATGTGTGCAGGAAAGGGTGGTAGTCTTGGGATAATGGTAAACTAGGCACCCTGATGGAGATCTCTGGGTAGCAACATTGAATGTATAGAGCAATAATGTTGACTGTATTGCTAAAACTAAATCATAGAATGTTTAAAAGAAAAAAAATAAAGGCATTATATTTTTTAAAGAAAATCTACCTTAGTTCACTCAAGTTATCTGTAAGACCTTAATTTCTTAACCATTTTATTATACTATTCTTTTCCTCTCAAATTACAAAGTTAGGCTATAAAATCCTTACAGAGAATTTCTTCTTATAAAGAAATATCTGGGCACCATGACTTCATGTTCAAATGTGTCTGCTGGCTAATGAATGGGCTCAAAACTGGCTTCTATATCCGTGGGCCCCAGCATGTTCCTAAAGTGCTTTATGCCTTGAAATAAGTCTTTGGGATTGTTCTTATACTCTTTAAAGATTTAACTCCTGGAATCCACTGGACTTCAAAAGAAATATTCAGATTTATAAATTAGTTTTCTTGATCCTCATATTTGGAATTTTTTCTTCAATTGCATTCAGTTGGGATTTGAACAACAGAGACATAAGCCATTTTGGAAATATAATTTTGGGAAGAAAAAAATGAGTCCTTGCGGAAGGGTAAACCACTCAGCATTCATTTACAACAGACATTTGGGATTTTTTAATATGGGATTCCAAAGAGTCAATTTAGATCTAATCATCAAATGTGGAAACCCCAACAGAAAATGTTATACCTGTAAATGAATCATGATGCCTTAATTAAGTTATATTCCCTTATTTTTCACCATGGGTGTGTAATCACAGTGAAGAAATTAGAGCTTTATAAAGTCACCTGATCTATTCACTTAACTGAGGGCTAAAATAAGGGAAAAATAGAAAAAGGTTATTATTTTTTAAAAAAATCAATTATGATTGGAGTAATAGACTTTTTACCTTGCACATTGTGGACCTAGGTTCATTCCCAGCATGCCTTATAATCTCTGAAGACACTGGGAGTGATCTCTGGCCTAGATCAAGAAATAAGCCCTGAGCACCAACGGGTGTTGCCCCCAAATTAAACAAAACAAAAAGTCAATTAATGTGGTATTCAATCATATAATTTAGTAACTATAATAAATATTAACATATAATTGTCTTATTCTTGGTGCAGAATCCAACTTTTTTCCAAATTTCAATGATAATTACTTTCATTTTAATATTAGGAATTGAGATTATATATATAAACTATATATATAAAAATCCTGGTGCTCTCTCTCTCTATATATAAAAAATATAGAGAGAGACTGTAGCGATAGTCTCACAATGGAAACGTTACTGGTGCCCGCTTGAGCAAATCGATGAACAACAGTATGATAGTACTACAGTGCTACATATATATGAGCCTGGCAAGCTCCCCATGGCGTATTTGATGTGCCCAAAACAGTATCAATGACAGGTCTCATTCCCCTGACACTAAAAGAGCCTCCAATTGTTGGGAAAAACGAGTAAGGAGAGGCTGATAAAATCTCAGGGTTGGGATGAATGGAGATGCTACTGGCGTCTGCTCAAGTAAATTGATAAACAACAGGATGACAGTGACAATGATATAGTGGTAAATATATATATATATGTACATATATATATATATATACACATGTTGTTTTCCTATACATGAATCTAACTGCAGCTAGTCGCATATGAATTTACTTATACTTAAATATGAACAGTGAAATAAGCTAATATTCATTCATTTCTTCATAACTATATATTGAAATCTAATATCTAAATATATGCATAAATATATTTTTATACAGCAGCTCTTGATAACCCTTTATAGTAGAAATTCACAAGAAAAAAAAGCACAGAAAACCATCACAAAATGAGGAGAAAAAATGAACATTCATCCAAAAAGAAAAATAATAAAAAGACACATAAAAAATGCTCTACATCAATAAACATCAGGGAACTGCAAATCAAAACAACACTGAAATATCATCTTACACCACAGAGACTGGCACACACCAAAAAGAACAAGGACAACCAGTGCTGCTGCAGATGCGGGGAGGAAGGGACTCTCCTTCATTGTTGGAGGGAATGCAAACGGGTCCAGCCTTGTTGTAAAACAATATGGGCATTCGTTTAAAAACTAGAAATTGAGCTTCCACATTACCAGAAATACCACTTCTGAGAATGTACCCTAAGGGATCAAAAACACACTGCAATAAAAAGCTGCCTAAAGTTCTATGTCCATTGAAACACTGTTCACAATACTCAGAATCTGAAAACAACCGAAGTGTCCAAGAACAAAGGACAGGATAAAGAAACTGTGGTGTATCTACAAATGGAATACTATGCATCTAAAAGGTAAAAGGAAATTACAAAATTTGCATTAAAATGTATGGACAAGGGCAGTAGCATTCTGAGTAAAATGAGTCAGAGGGAATGGGATTGACAATGATTGGACTCATTTGTGGGATCTCTCTCTATATGTATATGTGTGTGTGTATATATATACACATACATATATGTGTATTTATGGATAGTAGAAACAAGGGTCAGGAGGACTGGTCTATGATTAGGAACTTGCCAAAGTGGTGGTATGTTGAGGACAGCTTGGATAGAGAAGGAATCACTATAGCACAGATATTTGGAAATGATCACTGTAGAAAAGAACAGATTGCTGAAAGTAGGTAGAGGGACAAAAAAAATAGCCTGACAGGACTTGCCATAATGATAAGAGAGAGAAAGTGTGTGAGAGATAGAGAGAGAGAATAACTGCCATTGAGACAGGTTGCAGGGGCATGACTGGGTGGCAGGAGAGAAACTGGGGACATCTTTGGTGGAAAACATACACTGAAAAAAAGGATGGGAGATGGACCATTGAATGACTGAAACCCAAACATGAACAAATTTTGGGGAAAAAGCCCTGATAAATTCTACAACTTCATTTTGTGTTTCTATAATTTCATTACCTTGTTTTAAATTGCATTTTCAACAGTTCATCTGCTATTGGCCACAAGGGTGCTGTTTTCTATCAATGACAGACATGTTAATATGAACACAATTTTACATATTATTCGAAGATTTATGGTAATAATACCATTTATTGAACTTGTGCTGCAAGTGGAAATACAGTTCAGTGAGCAAAAAAATAATGCTTGAGTCTGATATTTTTTGAGAGAGAAGGTGTTAGATATTTTTTTCAAAATTTTATTTTATTAAAGCACCATGAATTACAAAGTAATTCATTGTTGGGAATCTGACATATAATGCTCCATCACCGATTCTATGACGAGTCTCAACTTCCTCCCTCCATTGTCTCCAGATTCTCCCTTCTCTACACCTGCCCGTGCCTCCAGCCTACCATTACTGATTTCAGAAGATCCGGGGGGCCGGAAGGAGGAGGTGCCGCCAGCACACCTTCTCCAGATGGAACCCTGGCGCCACTGAGCAGCAACTAACACAGCTCCAGGATTCGGGACTGGGACAGATCCGAGCCGCGGGGGCCACTGGAGTGGGGCAGCGCCAGCCCAAAACTCCAAGTGGTCCCGGCCGCTGGAAGTCACGCCCTCGACCCACCCTCGGCGCCATCTTCATGCCACAATCCACAGAGAAGCGGCAGGCATTCTGGTGAGCAACGCGGCCTGGAAAATGCTCCGGACCCGAGTCGGGGCCAGCAACACCGGGGGGCCGGAAGGAGGAGGTGCCGCCAGCACACCTTCTCCAGATGGAACCCTGGCGCCACTGAGCAGCAACTAACACGGCTCCAGGATTCGGGACTGGGACAGATCCGAGCCGCGCGGCCGCTAACGCGGCCGCGCGACCTTTTCTAACACCTGAGAACATACAATCTTTGAATGGAAAACTAATTATCAAATGCCTCCTTATTAGGGTTATCTTTTTTGGGGATATAACTTCCACAACAATAGTGAGTTTTGTGTTGAAATATGGAACTTAATCAAGGTGAAGAGAAAATAAAGTGAGGTTCATCAGTTATACAGTTGGGGTGGAGGGCGGGGGGTATACCGGGGATTTTGGTGGTGGAATATGGGCACTGGTGAAGGGATGGTGTTTGAATACGGTATAAATGAGACATAAACCTGAAAAAAAAAATGAAAAATAAAAAAAATTAAAAAAAAAAATAAATAAACCGAAAAAAAAAAAAAAGAAGAGTGTTGCTGACACTCTTATTTGGATATTTAGCTCTGTCATTCCTTAACAGCGCCATTATACCTGGGTCCTCTTGATCCATATGCTTACTTCTCATAATTTTTTCTCTCCTCCACTTTCACTCTATTTCTTTCCTACTACTCCCTGTGCTGTGGGGCCTAAAGTAATCTAGGCATGCCCTCCTTAAAGAAGACCATTTCCTCGTTCAGTTACTCTAAATACCACATATAATAAATATCATCTGATGCTTGTCCTTCTTATTTTTGGCTTAAATTATTTAACATGATATGTTTCAACTCCATGTTGTAGCAAACTGCATGATTTTTACATGTAAGTAATCATGTATATTATTCTTTTCTTTCTTCGGATGTGTTAGTCCAGTGTTTTACTTTAGTGCAATCTGTTGAGGAGTTTATTTTCTCCATTCCATGATCTTGCTTGTTTATCACAAATGTGATGTTTATGTATGTGTGGTATTATTTCTGGATTACTTTTCTCTTAGAGGTTGTATGCTTGGCTTGTTTTATTCTTATATCATGTTGTTTTAATTACTATGTTTTGCAACATAGTTTTAAATCAAATATTATCATGCTCCAATTTTCATTCTTTTATTTCATAACTGATTTGACTATGTTCTCGTGATTATATTTAACTTTTAGAAATTTTCTATTTTCTTGAAAAATTACATTGATATTTTAATAGGAATTGCATTGCATCAATATTACATTGGTAAAGTGGCCATTTTATTGGTAACACTTCCTCCAGAACCACTGAATCCTTTCCATTTCCTTGTGTGGTTATCCATGTCTTTGTTTTTTTTTTTTTAACAATTACAAAAAATTAGTCATCATGAAATTACAAAGCTATTCATGATTGGGTTTTAGGCATACAATGATATACAATGTTTCCAGTAGCTTCCCACACTACTCTTATGAGAGGCATTTTTTATTTGCTTGTTCTTTTCAATTTTACAGTGTGGTTGGTTACTGATAGGGTTTCATATGTTATACTTTACCACCTCTTAGCACACCTCCATCTTCAAGTTGAGTACTTCCCCCACGATTCATAAACATTGCATCTTCCTGTCTCATAACCCTGGCCCTCAAGTTGCAAATTCCCTACTGAATACCAGTTCTCATGTCATATGTCTGGATTGCCTTTTGTCCTCCTTATTCAACCATTATGTTTATTTATGTCCTGCATATGAGAGATTATTCTGTGTTGGTATCTTTCTCTGGCTAACTTCATTCAGCACGATATTATCAAATTCCTCCATGAAGCAACAAACTTAATGACTTTATATTTTATTATGGCCATATAATACTCGATTGAGTATGTGTACCATAGTTTATATTTCTTTTGGTAATGACTTGCAGCTTTCAAGTATTGACTTAAAGATTTTTCTGTTGTTATTTGTTTGGTGGCCACACCCATCTGTACCAGGACTCAGCCTGGCTCCAGACTCAGAAAACACAACTGACAGGACTCAGGGGGATTATATATGATGACTGAGATAGAACATGAGTTGGCTGTGTACAAGAAAAGCAGCTAACCCACTCCACTGTTTCTCTTGCCCTATGAATATGTCTTTCAATACATTTATCCTGAATGAAAGAATAAAGTGATGGATTTAAAAATAAAGAGTGGTCTTCTGGGTGGTGGGGTGACATGGGAGTTTTATTGATGAGAGCTGTAAGTGTTATTCTCATACAGAGATGTGAATGCACAGCCGGAAATTTTATAATTTTGTGTGAGAAGGAAAAAAATACATAAAGTAATACCTTGACATCAATAGTACAAGATGTGTCTTTATGTACATGTAAACATGGGCTCAGACATATTAATTCAATACAAGTTTCCTAGAGTGTAATATACTCTGACCTGACATTATACCCTAGAATACTTATGTTTCTAACTTATCACAAGTGTCTATCTTACTCCATCAGTCACTAGCATGGGAGTGAATGACATCTGAAATAAGAAAAATTATAAAAACAGGCTGTTTCTACCACAGTTTGCTCTGCCAAGGGCAGAGCTGCTAAAACACTATCTGCTAATCCTCTGAGCCTTGGAACCTGTGGGCTGTGCTGCAAAATACATCTTAATTAACCACAGAATCAAAAAATCAATGTGAGCCATTAGAAGTGCAGTGTTGCACTAAGTAAAGCGCATTGTGGGAAAGCAGGTAAATCCACAGTGCTCACCCCCAAATGCAGATATGTGCCAATAAACTAATCCAAAAACCTAGATCGCAAATGCTCCCAGCTGAATAGACATATTAGCACAGCAGAGAGAACGTATATGGTGTTCTCCAACAATCTCATAGTTTCCTAAACACATGCCTTCATGTATGTTTATAATAAATGTACATATATTTAAATGAATCTATTTTATATCAACGATAACCTGTATGAAATTTTGAAAACACCTTCTCCCATGAATTACCCTTTCACTTTTTAGCAGGGTGGGATGGGTCTCTCAACTATGGCTCCAGTGTCCATGAGGTAATCCTGTTGATAATGACAAGAAAGTTTAATGTGAATGTCTGAGAATGTGCTGCTGCTCAGACTCTGCAGTAACATGGCAGGTTCATGGCAGCCACCACTGCAGTTTTCAGGGGCCACTGAAGTCATACTTTCATGCTTGCAAATGCTCTGAGACCTCCTTAGCTATGTCCATAAGTATTTAGGAGGCCAGAAGGTGCCAAGAATTAGGGAATATAACCAGGTTTCCAGGAATGGAAAATCTGAGTCTTTGACCCCTGTGTCACTTTGACCCCTGACACTACTTTTTTATTTGTAAGGTTTGGTAGATATCTTACATTTTATACAATTTTAGCTATAGAAATAATGCCCTAAACTCAATTGATAGTGGTCTCATTTCCTATGCTTTAAAAGTTTTGTTTTTGAACCACACAGAGCTGTATTCAGGGATCACTTCTGTAATTACTGGTGGGCTGTTGGGTAACATTGGGTTGTCTCTGCTCCTTCCTCGGGGAGCTTAGGTTTATTGAGCTACTCCCATAAGAGTGCCCCTCAGGCACACCCAATTCCATCAGGCACTAATAATCCTATATGGCTTTTCTCATTCATTTGTGTCCTTTGCACAGCTTATTTAGCAATGTCCTTTTTGCATTGACTCAGGAAGACAGTTGATGCAATGATTTTGTAATGTGGGAGTTAACTGACTCCAAATAATATTTACTCCTGGGTTTCCATCCATATTTACTTGACTTAAGCCTCAGCTGCCCTTAGTTCCGAGCACTCCAAAAGCATGGTCCCAATGAAGGAACTGGATGGACCCAGGGAAGCTGTAAGCTACCCTGGCATCAGAAAGGGACAAGATAAGTGCCGTAAGTATAATAAGTTAAGAGCATGGTCAGGGAACAAACTCTGTCATGAACCAAAAAGAAATAACTTAATAAATACTGCAAGGGTTAGGAAAGACTAACCTGGCCTTAAGACTGCAGTCTGGGATATATAGTGAGATGTTCCCAGAAAGAGCCAATCTTTAAGTTTAATATATCTCTTACTGTATTCATACAAAATGACTAGAAATATTATAAGTAAAGTTACTATGACTGTTTAAGTGGATTACTAGATGAGGAAAGGAGAAAGCAATACACCCTAGATGGAATCTCATCCTTGAGCAGATCTCCCTAGTAATCTGGATTGCTGAACCCTCAGATGAGATTTTTGTCCTTGAGTTAATCTCCTAGAACTTTCTCTGAAGGAGTGACTTTACCTCTTTTTGTTGTTACAACAGGCTGGAGCAATAGTACAGCGGGTAGGCCGTTTGCCTTGCATGCAGCCAACCCGGGTTCAATCCCTCTGCCCCTCTCGGAGAGCCCGGCAAGCTACCTGTGGCATATTCAATATTCCAAAAACATAGTAACAGCAAGACTCATGATGGTGACATTACCGGTGCCCCCTGGAGCAAATCTATAAGCAACAGGATGACAGTGACAGTGACAGTTGTTATGACAATGTTCAATTCCATCTACGTGTATCCCACCCTTCATGATTTCTATATAACTATGCTTTAAGGGGAAAGAGGGCACTAGATTATAAGGACTTGAGGACTATAAGACTACAGCTAGACAAAGAAGAAGAGATAATGAAGTAGAGGACTTTGAAGTCTAAGAGGAGACTAGGCTGATGGAACTATGATTACTGGAACTACAATTCAAAATTAAAACTGCGATTGTGCTCTAAGGGGAGAGATTGGACTATGCTGGTGAAGAGAGAGAAATATACTGACTACTAATCTGCCTGGGACCCAAGCCCTGTTTCTCCATCTTCCCAGTCCTTCGTCCGTCTGTCGCTGCTGTACATAGTCCAGCTTGGGAAGGCAATGCTCAGCCACTGAATTCCCAAGCCCATGCGTGCCCATACCTTTCTTTTGAAACTCACAGTGGACCATTTGAGGTACCCAGGCTAGCTACACAGAAAGCAAGTGCTTTTTCCTAGTGTGTTATCTGGCCCAGACTAAGAAACTAACACAAACACTCATCAAGGAAAAATAAAATGCACATTAGTGCCTCAAAATGAAACGCAGTTCTATAATCTGTTTTACAATAAATATGGTTATGTCCTTATAAATATATGGTTATTCTTGTAAATATCTGGTAATCAGTATATAAAAATATAATCATAAACAGTTAAGACTAATCAAATATTTATAATATCAAGATCTTTACCATTCATAGTCTATTTTCTATAAGTATACTAATCCTTCAAGAGTGTTACAGTCCATTTTCAGGCTATCTGCATTTCATAAAAAATTTCAAGTCATAAAATCTTTTTTCTTCAAGAGAATCATAAGCTAATGTCTCCTCTGACTATAGCCACAAGAGATGCTATAGTCTTGTTTTAGTCATGTAATGCTTTTCTCATTTCCCCCCAAAATGTTCTGATAGAAAATAATCACAGATAATAATTTTATAATTAAATTATTTACATATATTAGAGTCCAGAAACACCTAAGTTTAAAAAAGGGATCCCCAGAACAAAAATGTATTTTTATTATTTTTAATTTTTATTGAGGCAGCATTATTTTACAAAGTTGCTCATAAAAAAGTTTCAGTCATACAATATTCTAGTACCAACCCCTTCACAAACCTCATCTTCTCTCTCCTCTACCAATATTCCCAAGTTCCCTTCTGCCTTCTCCCCTCAAGCCTACCTTTTCAATAGGAACATTTTTCAGTTTTGTTGCTGTAGTTTGGGTTTCATGCTTATAACGTTGCCTGATCTGTTGCTGGATATATACATAAACCATACCTCTACACTACCACTGTTCTAAAGTTCCTGACCCCTATTCCTTTTACCTATATTTGTTTCTTCTTCCTTCTGACTTCAATTTCTATTTTGATAAGCAAGTGTTAGTGGTAATCCAGGTATTTCTTCTCTTGGATATCCTTAATTCCCTTGTTCTGTCACTCTATAAACCAGAGGTAAATGAGGTCATCTGAAAACCGTCATTTCTGTTTTACTTAATTTAAAAGGATATAGTCCATCCATCCAAATTGCATGACTTAATTTTTTTCCTTCCAACTGCAAAATATGCCATTGTGTATATCATATAAAGAATTAATCTCCAAGATATATAAAGCACTCACAAAGATCAACAACATAATATCCAAAAACCCTATCAAAAAGTGGGGAGAGAAAATGAATAGACTCTTCTCTGAGAAAAACAGCTGGATGGTGAATAGGCACAGGAACATGTGCTTATAATAACTTATTATAAGAGAAATCCAAATCAAGATAACTATGAGATATCATCTCACAAAGATGAGATGGTAATGGCATAGCATTGCACCGTAGCACTGTCATCCCATTGTTCATCGATTTGCTTGAACAGGCATCAGTAATGTCTGCATTGTGAGACTTATTACTGTGTTTTGGCATATAGAATACACCACGGGTAGCTTGCCAGGATCTATTGTGCAGGCGGGATACTCTTGGTAGCTTGCTGGGCTCTCTGAGAGGGACAGAGGAACCAAACCTGAGTCAGCTGTGTACAAAGCAAACGCCCTACCTGCTGTGCTATCTTTTGGCAGGGATGGGATGTGAAAATAACTTTCATCCACTACTGGTTGGAATGTTGTCTGGTTCAACCCCTACAGGAAATAGTATGGAGATATCTTAGAAAAATATGAATAGAGCTGTCAAAAAATCAATAAATTTGACTTAGTGTTATCTACCTACAAAACATAAAAATAGTCTTTGTGAAAGAACATTTACATTTGCATATCACTACTCTTTGTAGCACTTCATGTACTAGGTAGGATATGGAATCAACCTAGATAAATAATGACAGGTGTGTGATTAACGAAAATGTGGTATATGAAAACTTTAAAAAAATTTTCATAGAATGTGTAGAAAATCATGTTATACAGCATAAAATTCATGATTTATAGTTTGAACTGTTTACCCATAAAATGAAATACCAAAAAAAAAAAGGAGAGGGAGGGAGATATAAAGGCAAAAAAGTATTTGTTTATTTGGTATTTATACCATTATGTATCCTTTAATGGACTCGAGCGATAGCACAGCAGGTAGGGTGTTTGCCTTGCACGAAGCCGACCTGGGTTTGATTCCTCCGCCCCTCTCGGGGAGCCTGCCAAGCTACTGAGAGTATCCCGCCCGCACAGCAGAGTCTGGCAAGCTACCCGTGGCGTGGCGTATTTGATATGCCAAAAACAGTAACAAGTCTCACAATGGAGACATTACTGGTGCTTGCTCGAGCAAATTGATGAACAACAAGATAACAGTGCTACAGTGCTACAGTATCTTTTAATGAGTTTTATTTGTGGATTTATTCATTAGTCACTGCTTTTTCTATCAGGACTTATAAAAAATTCTTAATACAATGTTTTGTCTGATATGTGTGATATAAAGTAACAAAATATTGTAGTCACATATAGCCTAAGACAACAGAATCTGAGAGTTGACTTAGAGAACTGAACTTAACAAGGGCAAAGGGTGGAAGTGGTGATCACGAGGGTACTCTGAGACAGAGGTGAAGGTAAGCAGCCACTCTGCTGCAGGGTGTGCTGGTAGAACAATGTGTGCATGATCTCTTCTGCTAATATGTGCAAACAAAGTCACAGGAATTTCCATAATGTAAGGTCCTACTTATCTTCTGTTAATTGTTGAAATTAAACCATAATCATTGGGTGTCATTCGTTTGTCTACATTTTAGGAGGAAGAACATAGCAACCACAACTCATTTATTTTTTTAGGAAGGCTAAAAAAATGTACAAGTCATTGAGAATTGTGGTGACATATGTGCCCAGACTCCACATGCACACACTTTTTTTTTTAAAAAAAATATTTATTTTTTTTGAGGGTACAGTTACAGATTTATACATTTTTGTGCTCATCTTTCCCTCATACAAAGTTCGGGACCCCATCCCTTCACCAGTGCCCATTCTCCACCACAAATAAACCCAGCATCCCTCCCACCCTCCCCAATCCCATCTCCCCCCACCCCACCCTGCCACTGTGGCAGGAATTCCCTTTTGTTCTCTCTCTCTAATTAGGTGTTGTGGTTTGCAATAAAGGTGTTGAGTGGCCATTGTGTTCAGTCTCTAGTCTACATTCAGCACTCATCACCTTTCCCCAATGGCCTCCAACAACATTTTACTTAGTGTTCCCTTCTCTATCTGAGTTGCCCTCTCCCCAGAATGTGAGGCCAGCCTCCAAGCCATGGAGTCAACCTCCTGGTATTTATTTCTACTATTCTTGGGTGTTAGTCTCCTACTCTGTTATTCTATATTCCAGAGATGTGTGCAATCTTTCTACGTCTGTTTCTCTGTTTCTCTCTTTCTGACTCATTTCACTTAGCATGATACTTTCCATGCTGATCCACTTATATGCAAAGTTCATGACCTCATTTTTTCTAACAGCTGCATAGTATTCCATTGTATAGATGTGCCAAAGTTTCTTCAACCAGTCATCTGTTCTAGGGCACTCGGGTTTTTTTCCAAATTCTGGCTATTGTAAACAGCATATGCACACACTTGAACTGAACATTTTTTTTTAGTAGCAAATCTTGATATCATCATACATTTAGAATCAAAGAGCACCTAAACTGGTGGCCATCATGCTATTCTCAATCATTTTTATTCTCCACAAAGTCATTTCATTATATATTTAGAGCCTCCAATTAACAGCCCCAATTGATCATTCTAATTCACTGGCACAACAAATGACACTGACGCATAAATTTACACTTTTAAGCAATTTATTATCTTTAGGATAAGCAACACAAAATTCTCACAATTCTTATAGCTTTTCAAACTTTTGTAAAAACTTACTTTGAAGATTAGGAAACTTATTTTAAAACTTAGAGTAAGACTTCTATGTTGATTCTTGCTATGAACATCTTTCTTCTATGGGACTTTGTTCTTTTAGTTATATTTTATTTACAAGTTTATTAAATCAATAATTAAAAATTATTTATTTATTAAAATTAATCTTAACTCTAAATCTTCAATTCCCTCTAACATATCCTCATCCCAATTCGTATTTCTATCATATAGCCTCTATTTTTCCTTTTAGTCCTTACATAGTACCACAAATTCTTTACATTTATATTTTCATATAACCAGGTCCTCTTGTTCAGTAACACAACATTTATCATATTTTGATAATGACATTTAATGTATATATTTTATTTTTTTTTGCTTTTTTTGGGGGGGGTCACACCCAGCGATGCTCAGGGGTTACTCCTGGCTTTGCACTCAGGAATTACTCCTGGCGGTGCGTGGGGGACCATATGGGATGCC
This sequence comes from Sorex araneus, assembly GCF_027595985.1. Lineage (NCBI taxonomy): Eukaryota > Metazoa > Chordata > Mammalia > Eulipotyphla > Soricidae > Sorex > Sorex araneus. Next base: position 141,897,424 of record NC_073303.1, on the reverse strand, counting down.
GGGGATCGAACCTGGGTCGGCCGAGTGCAAGGCAAACGCCCTACCCGCTGTGCTATTGCTCCAGCCCCCAATGTATATATTTTAATGTCTACTTATGCTATCTGGAATTCACTAAGCTTTGCTTCTAGATAACATTTTCTTCTACCATCTTCAAAAACTGATACCTTCTCAGCAATTTTGATATACCATCTAATTTTGAAACTTTAAATGTGCGTAGTTCTGAGTGCTATAATTTGTTTTTGTCTACCAGATATCACTCTATATATTCTTTTCTTCTAGGTTAAAATTACCTATTACTGAACATAAGATATTCATAAAGATTTACCTTCATATGATTATACTATGAAGATAATCTGTTAAAGATAATATTTTGGTTCCATTTTATTAGACTAAATAAAATTGCTCAAAATAGAAAAAGGAAAATATAGAAAAATACTAGGTGGTCTTATATGAAATTATACTTATATATGATTCCAAATATTCATGCTATATCATTAATCATCTGAGTAAAGGCAAATGACAAACACTTTGATGTCGCTAAGAATTCCATGCTAGAATAGTCATTGTATAATGACTATTCTCTGAGGTACTCCAAAGACAGGAAGAGGTAATAGCAATGAAGGGATTGAGGGATTGAGTCTCTTAGTCTAACAGACTCAGTCTCTGTAGAAACACTCTAATATATTTGTAGTAATTTTGTGACATATTTTATCTAAATTTCCTTTCAACATAAAGTTCCTGCTCTCTTTTTAATCAAACTTAAAATTTCTAATTATAAATAATAATCATGCCTAAAATGGCACAGTAAAAAGGACAGTTAACATATTGGTCAACTATGTGCAGATTTATTTGATTGTATTTAGGATGATGATAAATTATATTAAACTTACAATAAATAAGTTTTGTAATTGTAATGGGGCTGGAGCAATAGCACAGCGGTTGGGCGTTCGCCTTTCATGAGGCCGACCTGTGTTCGATTCCTCCGCCCCTCTCAGAGAACCCAGCAAGCTACCAAGAGTATCAAGCCTGTGCGGCAGAGCCTGGCAAGCTACCTGTGCTATTGGATATGCCAAAAATAGTAACAATAAGTCTCTCAATGAGAGCCATCACTGGTGCCCGCTCAAACAAATAGATGAGCAAAGGGATGACAGTGACAGTGACAGTAATTGTAATAAACTTATAATAAATAAGGTTTACAGTATTTAAATATATTACTTAATGTTGACAATAAGTCTATGAGATAACTTCCAAGGTCCATTTATTAATAAGTACATTTAAATAAGCCCAATTAAGAAATTCACTTAGGTATACATTGAAATGACAAAACACTAGTAGTATAGTGCAGAAAAGCCATATTCATCCTTATGTTCATTGTAGCACTATTCACAATTGTAAGAATCTGGAAAAAAACTCAGGTGTCTAAGAACAGATGACTGGACAGAAGCACTATGGTACATTTACACAATGGAATACTATACAGTCATTAGAAAAAATAAAGTCATGAAATTTGCTTATACTTGGATGTACATGGAGAGTATCATGATGAATAAAATGAGTCAGAGGTAAAGAGAGAGATACAGAATAATAAAATTCATTTATGGGATATTAAAATAGAAACATATAAAAGTAATACCCAGCAACAGTAAAAATAGGGTCAGGAAGAGTAGTCCATTACAAGAAGCTTGCCACAATTTCTGGAGGGGAGGGGTTAGGACAGAGAAGGGATCATTATGACAATGATAACTGGAAATGATCATTTTGAATAAGAACTGAATACTGGAAGAAGATAAAGTGATATACATGATCACCTTTCAGTAACAGTATTACAAACCACGAATGACTGGGGACATTGGTGGTAGGAAATATACACTCATGAAGGTGTGGATGTTGGAACATTCTACAACTGAAACCTAACTGTCAGCAACTTTGTAACTGTGTATCTCATGGTGATTCGATTTAACAAAATACTGGTAGAATAATTCCAAAACCACAAGGTCAGTTGTTACATGATATGGTCTAAAGACTTCTCAGTTAAAAATATATACCCATATGGAAGAGTCTATTAGATAATATATGCAGCATATTAGTATGCATTTTGGAACTTTTCTTATTTTAGTGAATGGCATTGTACAAATGAATCCAAGTTAAAGTTAACAAATATAACTTACTCTTCTAAACTTCTGAGTGTTTTATAATTTTATATATATTAAAAAGAATATATATTGATCCCAAGTTGTTTATATTTGATGCAATTATTACCATTAACATATCTATGCCATAGGCATGGTTTGATAAAGAATTGTCTGATTATTGTTTCCATTGTCTCTAGTAATATATCATTTACCTCACTGGAAACAATTTCTTTGTTGGGGTGTTAATATCAAATACATTTTGTAGACTTTGGATGAATTTAGGATATCAAAGGAAAAAATTATGAGTAACTCTATCCTGGGTAAAGTATCAAGAATGCTATAGTAGTTTATAATCACTAAATAAAATTATATTACATTTTGAGTATGTCATTAATCTTTACCAGAAAAAAACCACATCTTGTCCACCAACTGACCTATATATTGAATTTTGATGTATCATCACTTTTATCTTTGTAATGCTTTAACTTTGGCTCAAATAAATCTGTTTATTCTCTCCATTGTTTAGTCCAATCTATCTATTATGGTTAGCTGTAGAAAAATGAGTTGTCTCTGACAAAGGAGAATTACAACAAAAATGAAGAAAGGTTCACAGCAATCAGAAAGGCTTTAATATTTTAAAATCCACATTAACAGGCGTACATACAACAGTCTAGCAGTTGAAAACTTTGATTAGGGTTCCATCCCTACTCCCATAATAAATTCTGTCTAAATGTAGGATAATGTTTTCTTTATCCTACTTTGAAGCAATATTAGTTTTTATTCTCCATGAAATGAGAGGTCTAATGCTCTCCAAAGTCTTTCTGATCAGAGAAAGTGTTTGCTTAAATACTACCTCTATGAAAGTAACTCCTCTCTAGCACTGATGATGTTCTATACAATGGTCCTTTCCTTTCCAAACATCAAATATTGGAAGAAAATTCAGTAAAACAGTAGATAAAAGATATTTCAAATAATTTCATTGAAAAAATTACCTTTACACCAAACATTTCCACTTGGATACCCTAAAACATATTTTATACGTAAATAATGGTTTTACAAATCTTCTAGAAGCATTTATGTTAACTACTATTATTATTTCCCATGCTTTTTATAATACCAAATTCTCAGTCCAATTTATACGAACTCAATTTTTCTAGACTTTACTCTTTGAAAGTTGACTTTTTTGTGGATGATTTACTGAGAATTTTTACTCTGTTCTAAACAAATACTTTTACATGTGGCATACACTCTAAGTTTGTTACTGTGACCTTGGGATCCTCTATACCCACAAACTCAGTGGATGGGATAAGAGATCTGTTAATTCACTGTTACCCAATGGGTATGATCTCATTTTCCACTTTTATTATTTTTGATATGTCCTTTCTTCTCTTGTTTGTAATGAAACCACCTGCCTCCAGACAATATTCTACTTTGCAATTTCTCTATGTTCAGGAGATTCTCTGGTCTCATTTGTCTTCAGTTTTGAAATACGTTAGTGTTACCCCCCAAAACATTTGTCATCATTTGAAATTACTTCACTTCCAAAATATCAGATATGATATTCTCGATAGTCATTCAGATTTTGTGTTTAGTCTATGATGGGAGATATTACGTGTTAGTCACTGAGGATACAATGAAAGATAAAGCATATACTTCTCTCTATATAACACTATTTCTACCTTTATATCTATAGTAATATTTCCCTCCCCATGTGTAGATTTTTTTTCTCTTATGGTGGGGCACACCTAAACATTCTCAGGCATTATTCCTGGCTCTGATCTCTGTAATTACTATTGGTGGTGCTCTCAGAACCATTTGGAGTGGCAAGATTTAAACCTGTATTGGCTGCATGCAAGGCAAGTGCCCTACCCACGGCACTATTTCATCAAACCATTAAACTATAATCTTCATCTTCCAGGATTTAATATTTATTACTATCCCAACTAAGTTGTGGCATTCTATTTCAAAAATAAATACTATTCAAATATGCTCTGATTCACCTAACATACCATCCTAATCCATTACTTAGAACTAGCCTAAGTCTGCAAAAATCACATGGAATTATCACATGAGGCAAATTTTGAGGTGGTTATTCTATTGTGCATGTCTTATTTTAAATACCAAAGGCACAGAAGCATAAAATAACAAGGTTAAATGATTCACAGAAGGGTAAATGGCAATGACTTTGTTCTGGATACACATAGAGGCCAATATCCTTGAATAGGAGAAAGAAGAAATGTCAATAGCCAGTTTAATATGATTCTGTATCCCCATATTAATAAACTGTAACTTTATAATTTTTTCCTTCTTAGAGAGGAAATGGTTACAAGTTATTGTCTATAATAAGTTACTGTTATAAATGGGTATTGAAATTCAGGCAGTATTCCTCAAGGACTTAGAACAGCCTATAATCAGATTTGTATGTAATTATAAAAGATCCAAAATATCCAAAACCATACTGAAAAATAAGAAACGTGTTGTATCTCATTACCTAACTTGAAAATATACTATAAAACCATAGTGATCAAAAAACCATGGTATTGGAATAAGGAAAGACTCCCTGACCAATGGGCCATATATTCATAAACAAACTCTCACATATATGGTCAGCTAAGAGCAAAGGTTCTGAGAGCACGAAGTGGAGTAAAGACAGTCTCTTCAACAAATAATGCTGGCAAAACCAGATAACCATGTCCAAAAAGTTAAACTGGATCTGTATCTCAATCTTACACAAAAGTCCATTTAAAGTAGGCCAAACTCCATGATCTATAAAATACATCAAGGAAAACACAGTCATAATATTTCATTTATGGAACTCCAAGGGCCTTAAGTGTTAGAAGGCACCTGTTAAATGCAACAGAATAGAAAATAAATGGGACTAAATCAAACTAAAGTTCTCTCATATCAAGAGAAATGTGCTAAAAGTAAAAGGGACATAAAAGTTTAGAAGAAAATATTTGCAGCTAATACATCAGATAAGAGTGGATATTCTGGACGAATAAAGTACACATACAGTTCAGAAACAACAACAAAAATAACCCTATTAAAAATGGGAAGAATAAAAGAAGGGCTTGTTTGAGGAAAACAAAGGATGGCCAACAGGGACATGAAAAAATATGCTCACTATCACTTATTAATAGGGAAATCCAAATCAATAAGTCAATGAGATACCATCTTACATGAGTGAGAATGGCACATATCAAAAATAATGGGAAAAATCTGTGCTGGAGGGATTGCTGTGAAAAAGGAACTCTTATCCAGTGCTGTGGGAATGTAGTCTGCTTCAGCCCCTGTGAAAAACTGCATGGAGAGTTCTCAGTTAACTTGAAATTGAGCTAACCTATGATCCAGCAATTCCACTTTGGGGTATCTACCCCAGGACAGAAAAACATTTATTCAAAAGGACATATACACTCCATTACTCATTGCAGCACTCAATACAATTGCTAAGATTCAGAATTAACCCAGAAGTCCAACAACAGATCAGTGGCTCATGATAATGTGGTATATATATACACAACAGAATAATAGGCAGCTGTAAGCAGTGATCAAATTGTGCAATTTGCTGCAACATGGATGGAGCTGGAAGATGTTAAATGAAGTAAGCCAGAAGAAGAAGAAGGAACATAGAATATCACTTATAGATGTGGTAGTTAGAGTAACTGGATAAGAAAATGCAGTGGTTTAAGAGTGGTTTAGATTTACCTTGGTACCAGAGTATAGAGAGAAGGGAAGAAATAGAATGAGATGAAGAGGAGAAGAAATAGATGAGAAGCAATAATGTTAGGGGTCATGGCGATCCAGGTACACTGGTGGTGTTAAAGATGACAGAGATAAATATCCAAGCCACAGAGTCAACAACAATGCATTCCAAGATGCAAACTTTAATAACCAAATTTAAAAGGTGACATCAAGATGGCAGACCAGAACTATGGTGGAAGGATAGAGAGAGAATCTGGGAACACTGATGGAAGGAATTTGACACTAGTGGTGAGACTAAAAAATGAACACTGTATGTCAAAACCCAAGTATGAATAACTTTGTAATTCTCAGTGCTTTAATAAAATAAAATTTTGAAAAAGAAAAAAGTTGTCAATATTAAATGACTATGACTAAAATTGTCAATATTAAATTTTGCTTTACACATGTTTTAAAACACTAACAAATTATTAGGAAATAGTATTCATTATGATATTCACACTTTCATATACTGTGGACATTCCAGGTAAACCTAAAGTTACCCTCTTACAAAAAGCAGTTGAAATTTATACACTTCATGGGAAATTGTGTTATTTGTTTGCTTTTGGACCATACACAGCTGTGCTCAAAGCTTCCTCCTGGCTCTAAGCCAGGGATCATTCCTGGCAGGGCTCAGAGTACCATAATGTGTAGCTGGGAATCAAACTTGCTTTGGTTTCATGCAAGGCGAGCACCTTACACACTGTATGCTCATCTAAATATAAATCTGTATCTAAATCTAAATCTTCTATAGTACTTTCTGTACTAACATAATAGATAATTTTTCAGAAATTTGTGTTATGTATGTATATTGCAATTAAAATGATGTAAGAAAGTAATGATAAATTGAATTAAGATACAATGGAATGAGTTACTTTTTATAAATTAAAATGACATATGTACAGGCAATAAATACAAAATGCAAATAAATAAGTTGACTAATTTGCGTGTCTGTTACTTTGCAATTATAGCATAATAGTAATCTTTCACATACCAAGTAATAGGAAAAGAAGTCAATCTACAAGCTGATAATCACTGTTTAAAAATGAGGAATATACTAGATATGTTTATTAAAAAACAGCAACAAGCACTACATCATTACTGGCTGTTTTTCTTTAAGAAAACTTCTTTAATGACTATTTTAAAGACAAAGTTTAATAAAAAAAAAAACCTCTCAAAGAGCCATTGCTTTACTTCAGTGTCACTGTTCATCAAAATTCTTGACCAAAATTTGGTACAAAATTAAAACAATAATGTTTTCTTCTGATGTCTATGGGTTTATTATGTAATATACCAACATTTCAATTAATTTTAAACTCATAATTTCTGAAATTTGTAGCTGTAAAATAACTATATCTTTTGTTCATGCCAAGTACTATATTTTTGTTTCCCAGCTTTTTTGATATGTAAACATGCACACCATTGTGTATGTTTAAAGTTTTCAACATAAAGTTTAACAAAGGGATATATTATAAAATGATTACCACAGTTTGTTTAATCCTTGAGGCAAAGTTTTCAAGATTTTTGTCTTAGTGATTCAAGGTGACTACCAGTTGAATTTGTGCTGTCCTAATAATTTTCATGGGAACTCTAGAATACATCAATGGAGTAATCACAAAATTCAACAAGGAATGAATCGGACTAGTTTTTGATTCATTTTAGAGCCTCTTCCAGATCTGTCTCCTGGAGAACCACCAGATGACAGAATTTGAATTAAAACAAGTATAAAATGGTAGTAGTCACTTACTACAACCTAAATCTATATTTCAGACTTAAAGCCAAAACAAAAAGATTACTTAATTAGCTAAGATTTTAGTGTGAATCTAAAGTCATAAGATTTCTACTGGATATATTGAATAATTATGTGGCTTAGTATGAAGTAATCTATTTGTGAACTTCTACATGCTCTTAAGATCCATTTATATAAAAATCTCTATGTGTTTGCGTGCATATATATATAATATATATACATATATAATATATATACATATATATATATTTGTCCTAGTCCTAGTTTGGTATGAGGTAACTGAGTAGTTTTCATATAGAACCTCTTCTATGGCCTGTGATTGGCCCAATAGTTATAGAAGAACTCTGTGAGTCACTTAGTAAAAATTATACATAAATTTCACTCTTTACATGAAGGAAAGTACAAGAGTGCAATTTTTTAAGAGTGCAATTTTTAAATAACTATTTTATAGACTTTCTAGTTAGATTGGAGAACAGATATAAGCAAAATTCCTGGCTGAGGGAAAGCCAACAGAACATAAGTATTGTCCAGAAAAGACGCTTAAACTAGAGTAACATGGTTCCTACTGGCTATTCAAGGTTCTTTCTCTATCCATTTGCCTTGCACTCTCTAGAGTCCTCAAATTTAACCAAGACCTGGGGCCATTGTGTAAGAGAGGTTTAATTACTGGTTCCTGAATACATACAATGAATCTTAAAAGAGACTAAAAATGCTTGCGTTCTAATGAGCATTTAGGTCATTCCCACACCCCTCCAATTTGGACTGGTTTCCAATTTCTTTAACAAAAAGAGAAATAAAACAGAAGTAACTGAGTAGAAACATGATTATTATAAAGCTTGGCAGTATCCCAAGTGGCTGTACTTTCTATAAAACAGTTCTAAATCACATAGTATTCTTCAAGCTATTACATTATCTGCACTCAATAGTCCACAAAGGCAGTAGCTACTCTTCAAACTGAGACATTCTCAGTGTGTTTGGTTAACTCCAGGCAGTTCTGTGTCCCAGGCTTTGTGGGGCTGTTCAATCTGCATATTCAAGTGCAATGTGGTCTCTGCTGTGAGAAGGCTTTCTTTCTCTAGAGACAGAAAAGAAATGTTTGTAGAGTAGCCTGAATCTTCATACATTTATTTTCTATATTTGATCTCTAAATTTTATTGCTCTTGCATTGATAAAAACCCACAAACCCCTAAACTGCTCCATATAAATATCTTCTAGGAAAACAAAACAAAGAAAATAACCTTTGACAAGTAAAAACACAATCCCTCTGGCTTGTGCACCATGAAAAACAAAAGTATTACCTAGCTAGACTTTGCATCTGATAATGTCTTCTTAGATTTTTCTGAAATAATAGCTTGCCCCGTTTAATTCAGAGTAGCAGGCAAATGACTACGAGCAGTGATATCTTTGGAAAGATTTCAGAGCTCTCGCTTTCCAAAAGCAGTGCAAAATGATGCATCTTGAGAACCACATCATCCACTCATGCTGACTTCTACTGGAGAGAGGCATTGAAATGCTTGAGGAAAAAGTAAACTCTGCCTAATTTAAGGGATAATGGAACAGATGGCACCAGAGAAGAGGCCAGGTTGCAAGCCCCAGAGCATCTCTGAGTTTCAGCAAAAGACACTATACTGGTCATTCTTTCCTGTTTCTTCTCTTACACCAAAATGTTTAGTTATAGAAGCCCAGAGAGATTTGTGATAAGGACAGATGCCAAGAACAGTAACATAACAAAACAAAACATAAATGACATTCTCAACACAACTTGTTATTAGTGCTGTTCAAAAGCTGAAGCTATAGAACAGGTTAGGTGTGTGCCTTGCACAACCAGTGCTCATTTCCAAGACCTCATATGGTCTCCTGAGCCAGCCGGGAGTGATACCTGAGCACAACCTGGAGTGGTAATCTAACTTTTAAGTGTTATAGCTAAAACTTCAATAAACATGCTCTTGAAATCTCATTTTAGATGTTTTATATCCCATTTTGAAAATATTCTTTCTGGACTGGTTAAACAGGTCTAATCCTCACACCACCCTTACCTGTTTCAATAAATAACCAAATGGGGCTGGTAAATAGTATAGTAAGTAGAACATGCTAGAAATGACCTCAGGCTGACTTGTTAGCCCCACATGATCTCTCTGGGATTACTAGGTAAGCACTCTGGAGGCCTCAGAGAAACACCTGGTGTGATTTTGGATGCCGCAAGCCAAACCGGTGCCCCAAGAACCACTGGACAGTATGATAACCTCAGAACCTTGCAATGAACTGTCAGCCCAGAGGATAGAGAATTGCTGGTTGCCCCCCGCCCCTGGCACACTTCTCCTGAATGTTTCTTGAAAGACTTTTGACATAAACATACTAATTAAATGACATCATATTTAGAAAACTTGTTGGATAAGGGTAAGGGTGGGGGCTTAATTATACTAATAAATCTAATAAAGCTTTATTCAAACATGACTGCCATTCTACTAATCATCTATTCCCAAGAACAATCTAAACTAAGATATTCATGTCTTCCAGAGTCTATAAGATTTTAATGAATATTTTGAAGTGCATGTAAGGAGAAATCATTACAATGTTACTCTTTTACCTATAGTGAGAACATATTTTAGTGATAAGTTTATTAAATCCATGATGCTGATTTTATGACACAAACTAATTTTGTTAGGATTGAAAACTTTATAGTAATGAACCTAAAAATCACTTAAAATACAGTTAAAATTTTAGATTTGCCATTTTTAAATGTCCTGGATAACAGTGAAGCATTTCTCTGTGAATATAGGAAGACCACTAGAATGTACTGAAGAGATATCCAAGTTAAATTTACAAAATAAAAATAAATTATAACATTTCTCATTTTAACCTACTTCAATTATTTCTTCATTTATTGTTTTGTTGAGGAGTCAACTCAGAACTTTTTAAATGGTTGATTCCAAATATTTCTGTTATGATTAATATTTGTATCTTATTCAATGGTTCTTTTAAAAAACATATTACATTGTTTTAACTTCTTCAGATACACATTCCAGGTACAATTTATGTTTACAACTGATGTAGAGATATTTTACAAAAAAGTTATATACAGATCATATGAATGATTACTTAAATTTAGTAAGAAAGGGGCAGGTAATATAAAGCAACACAAGCATGAGATACCCATTTTACAAAGAGGACATTTGCAAATATTGTCAGCACAACTAGTTAAACTGTCGACATGCAAAAAAAAAAAACCCTCAAACTCCAAGTTTCATAAATTTTTAACTTTACAATTTTTAGTTCATCTCAAAAATAAAGAAGGAGGGGCCGGAGCGATAGCACAGCGGGTAGGGCATTTGTCTTGCATGCAGCCGACCCGGGTTCGATCCCCGGCGTCCCATATGGTCCCCCGAGCACCGCCAGGAGTAACCCCTGAGCATCGCTGCGTGTGACCCAAAAAGCAAAATAATAATAATAATAATAATAATAATAATAATAATAATAATAAAATAAAGAAGGATTTAAGAGCTTGATATCAGACCTGACTCCATAACTTACACTGAGAAAAATATAGGGATAATTCTTCATGAACATTGAAGCTAGAGACGTCTTTAAGGATTCAACACCATTTGGTAAGCAAATAGAACAAAAAAACAAAGTTGCTTGACATATTTCCTGTCATACAAGTAGACTTAAAGGTGGGAGGAAAACTAGTAGAGGAAAACAGATAATGGTGAAGGGATTGATGTTGGACCCTGCATGCCTGAAACTAAATTATGAATAATTTTGTAAGTCTCAGTCTCAATACAAATTAAAGTAAAATAAAATATTGATAACACACTAAAATGTTCTCAGGTTCTTTGTTTATCAACATATTGATACAGAAATCACAATCACAAGATAACCTAAAACATTCACTAAAATGACTAAAATAAAATATATTTGAAAAATTTCAGCTGCTCACAAATTTGGAAAAATTGATACATTTTCTAATGATTCTATACATAAGTATTATTAAAACCATTTGAAAAGGTTGCATGCTACATAGTTCTACTTATATGATATTCTGAAATAAAACAAACTGTAGAGAAAATAAAAGTATATGTTAGGGCCAGGAAGAAAATGTAAATGGTAGAGCACCAGTCTTGTATGTGAAAAGCCCTGAGTTCAATCTCAGATAATTTATAGCTCTCATGCACTGCTAGTAGTTGTTGCATGTCTCCAGTTCCATCAGACGTGGAACAATTAAAAAAATAGAAACAATATAAAAATAAATTAAATTTTAAATGTTGATGATTTCCAGGACTTAAGGTGAAAGAAGTGATGAATAGGGAAAAGCACAGTGAATTTTTGTTTAGGGGCTACATTCAATGGTGGTCACGGATGACTCCTGGCTCTGTGCTCTTGGAGGGGATTAAAGGAGTGTATGTGGTGGTTAGGGATTGAATCTTGGCTGACTGTGTGCAAGGAAAGCACCTTACATGTTGTACTATCTTTCAGGCCACAAGTACAGTGAACTTTAGGGCTATGGTATATACATGTCAATAATTTTTTGTGCAAACTCTGAATGCAAATTACTACAGAAAATCTCAACTCTAAATTATGATTTATGGATTATAATGATCTGCCAATGGAGGTTTACAATTCATTAAACTGTACCACTGTGATGTTGAAAGTTGATTAGGAAGTTGTATGGTGACAAGGTGTTATAATGAAATACTTTGTAGTAAATATTTCTGAACCTAACTTGGTCTATAAGTGAGCTTTACTAACTAAAATGAATTTAAAATGACAATATGACCTAATCAGCCATAAATATTATTCATTTCCAAGGAGAGCTTCTGGTCTCTTGTTTCATCAAGAGCACTAGGCTCTAAGATGCACTATGCACAATTCTATACACCCACACTCATTCACTTTTACTGTCTTTAATTCACCTACCTCATTTCTATTCTCTTTCAGTCCATTAAAATGAGGTGTTCCCCTATCCTCCTTAAAGACTATAATCTGGGAGATCTACTAACCCATTTTGGCACCCTGCAGCTTCTGATAGAAATGCATCTAGACTGTGAACTGATCTACAACCCCATGCCGCCTGGGGAGGAGGAAGGATTTCTCTCTCAATGCTTTTTTCTATGGGGGAGATAGCAGTGACAGCAGTGGCAGCAGAAACACCCAGGTGGCATCCGCCATTTTCTAGAACTCACAACCCAGATGTAGGAGCTTGCAGTGACGTGGCACACAAGAGATCATGGGATGAGGGTGTTACTGTCACGCTCTCTGCCCAGATGAGATCTGGAGCAGCCGTGCTTGAAAAGGCCCCTCTGTTCCTTAAAGACTATGATCTGAGAGGTCTACTATTCCATTTTAGCACCCGGCAGCTTCTTATAGAAATGCATCTAGACTGTGAACTGAGCTAAAATATCAGAAATACAAAACCGCGCAGCCAAGCTCATATAATCTTCATTCTCAGCAATGGAAAACCAATTATCAAATGATGTCTTTTCAGCAGGTTTGATTGTTGAGGGAAAATTCCAAATAATAATAGTGAGTTCTCTGTTGAAATATTGAATATATTCAAAGTATAGAGAGAATAAAGTGAAGATCATTAGCCACTCAGGCAGGGGGTGGGTGGGCGTGAGAGGGGGTTTATTGGGGTTCTTGGTGGTGGAACATGTGCACTGGTGAAGGGATAGTGGTTTGATCATTATATCACTGAGACTTAAGCCTGAAAGCTTTGTAACTTTTGTCACGGTGATTCAATAAAATAAAAATTAGGGGGCTGGAGCAACAGCATAGTGGGTAGGGTGTTTGCCTTGCATGCAGCTGATACAGGTTCAATTCTGAGCACCCCATATGGTCCCCTGAGCACTTCCAAGGGTAATTCTTGAGTGCAGAGCCAGGAGTAACCCCTGAGCATTGCCGAGTATAACCCAAAAAGCAAAAAAAAAAAAAAATAATTTTTTAAATGAGGTGTTCTACTATGTAGTAATACTTCTAAGATCTGTCATGTAGTAGTCCTTCTATTTTCATTGTATTTGTTATTCTATAGTTATAAATTCATTCATTTACAGCATAAATTCTGGGCTGAAAATAAATCCCCTCTTTATTATACAAATTCCATCTCATTCAAATAATAGGCTTACTCATAAAACATCTCACATCTATCATTTTGCTATAAGCAGCTAGACTAATAACATAAAAGACCAAATAACTTACAATTAGATTACATTATTAAAACTCTCCTTTAAAAAAACCATTGAATTCTTCCTATTTGAAAGTTTTATATCTTGTTGTCCATGACTCTATGTCCTCTTCTTTCGAACATATTTGAAATCTAACTTTTCACATCATCTCCTTCAGTGATGTCATACATCAATACAATTTCAACAATTTCTATATGCTAGCAACTTTGACTCAAATCACTTGCTCCAGCCGTATTCCTTAAAAATAAAATTTGCAGTGACAAATTTAAAAGATGAATTGTAAAATTGCAAAAATTCACTCCATTTTTCATTTTCTTTTCTGAATACACATTTTCTTATATTTTCAAGTTGAAGAAATCACTATACAGTGACATATGAAACACAAATTCTGAAAGTTATTTTATTATCAGACGTGGCACACTATGTAGTGCCCTGAGTTTATTTCATTTGTGGGTCTATGCCATTTTAGTACTGATCATTGCTTTTATATTCTTTTGAAAATATCTACTTCAGTTTTTTGTCTGTTTAAATACCTTTGTTTTTTTTTTTCTTTCAACATTTTGAGATCATATCATTCATTCTGGTCTTCAGTGGTTCTTCTGAAAAACATGCTTTTGTTTTATAGTGTTTCCCTTAACAATTTGGCTTTAACTTGTGTCTTAATTCTTCATTATCTTTAACTTTTTAACATTCAATAACTTCTTCAAATTCGTTTAATTTGATGAAGTTCAGAATTTCTGTTTCTGGAAGCCAGGTGAGGGATATTTTCAGTTTTTATTACTGCTTTTTTGTTTGGAGCCATGCCTAGCAGTGCTCAAGGCTTACTCCTGGCTCTGTGCTCAGGGATGACTTTTGACAGGACGGGGGGCACTGTACATGAACTAGGAATTAAATCTAGGTTGACTGCATGGTTGACTGTATTATAGGTCTGGACATTTTGTTACTTTAAATAAGCTTTCTCACTCTTAAATGATATACTTTGAATAAGTTTTCTGACTGTTCTTTTGTATTCTTCAAAGACACATTGCTTCAAAAAAGTATAGTCAAAATGACATCTGCACTTATATGTTCATCGTAGCACTGTTTACAATAGCCAGAATCTGGAAAAAACCCGAGTGCCCTAGAACAAATGACTGGTTGAAGAAACTTTGGCACATCTATACAATGGAATACTATGCAGCTGTTAGAAAAAAAGAGGTCATGAATTTTGCATATAAGTGGATCAGCATGGAAAGTATCATGCTAAGTGAAATGAGTCAGAAAGAGAGAGACAGACATAGAAAGATTGCAGTCATCTGTGGAATATAGAATAACAGAGTAGGAGACTAACACCCAAGAATAGTAGAAATAAGTACCAGGAGGCTGACTTCATGGCTTGAAGGCTGGCCTCACATTCTGGGGAGAGGCAACTCAGAGAAGGGATCACCAAGTACAATGCGGTCGAAGGCCATGCGGGGGAAGGGTGATGTGGGCTGAATGTGGGCTGAATGTGGGCTAGAGACTGAACACAGTGGCCACTCAACACCTTTATTTCGAACCACAAGATCTAATTAGAGAGAGAGAACAAAAGGGAATACCCTGTCACAGTGGCGGGGAGGGATGTTGGGAGATGGGAGTGGGGAGGGTATGATGGATGCTGGGTTTACTGGTGGTGGAGAATGGGCACTGGTGAAGGGATGGGTTCTCGAACTTTGTATGAGGGAAACAAGAGCACAAAGATGAGAAAATCTGTAACTGTACCCTCACGGTGATTCACTAATTAAAAATAAATAAAGAAAAAATAAAAAAATAAAATAGAAATCTGAAAAGAATAACAATAAATACGGTTTAATTTTTTTCATTAAAATTTTTGTTTTGGGAAATTAAAGAAAGACACATTGCTTCAAGTATTGTTCCATCTAATGATACTTTTTCATTTTTTCCCATTTTCTGATTAAACTTGGTTGCTCTATCTCCAAATTGATACTACGTTTTAGTATTTTAATTAATCTGTTTTGGAACTATTCTGTTAAATCTTAGTTGTATTATTTTACTATTAAATGACTTTAAAATGTATAACAGTTTAAAACTTATACTTGTTATCATTGTTGATTTTTATCAAGGTGTTAATGTCTTTGCTCTTCTGACCTCAGGAAGCATCATCGTAAGCATGTTCTGAATGTGTGATTGGACAAAAAATACTTATTTTCACCTCTTTAATATTGATTTCTGGACTTTTTTGGGAAAATATTTCCATCTCTGCCTTTTTCTTGATTCCCTGTGCTAATCACCTCCCTTTAGTCTCAATAAACTTCAATCAGTTGAACACAAGTTCCTGTTTGATAATCAAAACTTTTTGACTGTGAGGGATGGAGAGAAAGTACAACCAACAGAGGCCTTACTCAAGTTTGATTACCAGCACCTCTTACTTTCTACTGAGCTCTGAAAGGAGTGATTCCTGAGCACAGAGCAAGGAGTAAGCACTGAGAAAAAAACGGTGTGCTATCATCCACCACCCACCCACATCCAAAAAAAAAAATTTATTCTTTTGATCTTCTATATTGTTTCTGGAAATCCAGTAACTAAGATGTCATAAGACCTATACATTTACAAAATGTATGGAAAATACCCATGCACTTTTTCAGTCTCCAAGACTATTAACTGCTTATCCCTCAAGTTTCCCTACTCAGTCTAAAAGAAAGCCTTATTTTCAAGCAGATGCCAGGAAAATCACAATTTTGGGCATGTAGTCTCCCACATATCAGGCAGAGAGAGAAATTAGAAAACTAGTGTGTTTCTGTTATTCTTCGCTAAATAAAGTAAAAGTTGCTGAATTAGTTTGTATGCCCAGATAAAATCACCACAACTTATGTGGATCTGAAAATTAAGTGTCAAATCCTATTAGCTCCCAGAGTTATGTGATTTGGACGCAAGTGCATTGGGTGTTAGGGGAAAGAGTTGCAATTGTCTTTTCGGTGACATTCTCCTTCCAGTGACAAACTGGATAACAGTTTACTGTTACGGTAAAGATAGAGGAGTGAGCAGGGTACATGCTAGCAAGTTCTACTAAGCTCATGAGAGAATCACAGTAAACTACACAGGAATGTTGATTGGAAACCCATGCATCAAATTCCTTCCAGGAGGAAATTCGCACATAAAACTTTTGCCTGTACCTCTTTTCTCATATTTTATTGTTTTTGTTGCTATTTTTGTTTATTGGAGTATCTGGGGGCACATGAACATAAAAACCTCTTTTTGTTAGATCTCAGTGATTTGAAGATCCATCTCTTGAGTGAATGCCAGTAGGGATTTACCAAAGCTGAAGCACTAGGTTTGTGGATGGGCAATTTCCATCAAGGAGATGGAGACTTCATACGAGGAAAAGTGATGGGAGACATCACACTTGCTCTTCCAGTATTCTGAAAGGATCAAGGTCATCACGGACTTGTAGGTTTGTTAATACTTGACTCTCCGGAAGCAATTGTCTTTGGTCAACTCCCTTCCAGAAACTACCAAGTAGAAGATACTTTGTCAATAATTCACACCCAAACCAGGTGAGTAGCTGCAGGCAATGCCTCTGAACCAATTTAAAATGTTCTTATCATACTCCTCTAGGGCTCTTACATGCAAGCAGCTTTGATTTTCAGAGTTAAATAATTTGGTAGACAGCGGCTTTAAAATTTGGGATGAGAGAACACAGATCAAAAGACCTTCACTCCTCACAGAAAATCTCAGAATTTGAGGGTTCTTCTCAATTATTTGATGCTCTGCTTCGGTAGATTTATTGTGAGCTTGTGAGTTAACCTTTCCAGTTTAGTGTGGGAATTTTGCCCCAGTAGCCTATGTATAGAAGTCAATACATTTGTGTTTCTCTCAAAGGACATTGTCATTATGCATAGTTGTGTGTTCAGCATGCTTAAAGGAGAAAGAAATTTATGCATGCCTACATTTCCATCTTGGTTTCAAGTCTCCCTTGAGAAGAATAGATTTAAGGCACATGCTCTCTATGGCTTCCCAAAGTTTCTCAATGATATTAAATGCCAATTGCCCACAGTAATAATTCTTTGAACGTGTGTTTTTTATTGGCTCGATTTCATTTCTTCACTATTTTACTTCTTCACTTTCTGATTATTCTATTCTCCTTTCTACTATCAAACCAAACTACTTCTACTTCCATTCTAACCTAAAGATCTGTTTGGAAAACAAATAAATACCAAACCAAGACACCAGCTCATATGAGCAGACTGTCAAACACTGAAAATTTGAGATGGTAATTATGTCAATACTCTGTGTCCACATTGTATCTACTTTAATGTATGTTTTTGTTTTCCTGTCTGGGTTGCCCC
The DNA here is from genome assembly GCF_027595985.1 of Sorex araneus. Taxonomy (NCBI): domain Eukaryota; kingdom Metazoa; phylum Chordata; class Mammalia; order Eulipotyphla; family Soricidae; genus Sorex; species Sorex araneus. Next base: position 141,879,300 of record NC_073303.1, on the reverse strand, counting down.
AATAGTTTTCTAGATGTGCCTCTTCCTCTAATCTCGCCTATATCAAACTCATCTTTACACTAATAAATGACTAAAAAATTTAAGCAAGGAGATGCCCCATGTCATTTCCAATATTGAAACTTGTAGTGACCCATCACCTACAGCTATTGGTCATGGAATACAAAAATTTATTTTTGATCTCATCCTAACCATAATTTAACCCAATTTTGCCTACCTCTTTTTCCTAACATTCCAGTAATTTCAATTTAATTTCACTCTTACTCCCTCATTCCCTCTACCACCTTATCTATCTAGGTTGGTAGATATCATCTCTGTTTTATATCACCTAAGAATGTTCCTTAACTGTCTTTAGTTTCAGCCTACCAACATTAACATTTCAGCCCAACATTCTCTTATCTATACAATTTTGTTTTAGGTTGAAAAGGTAATACAGGGGTTACATCATTTGCTCTACAGAGGGCCAAACTCAATTCAATCCCTGGCACTGTCTATGGTCCTCTGAACACAACCAGGAGTTATGTCTGAACAAAGAGCCAAGAGTAAACCTAGAGCACGATCAAGTTTGTTTCTCCCAACAAAATAAAATAGCAAATATTCTAAGTTTCTAATACAAGGGTAACTTCTGCATATGGCTATATTAGTGCTTTCAACTCTCTCCTATGTCTATGAATACTCTTTACCTACCATATATTTTCTACTGAATTATTACATATGTCCACCCATATATAACTTGCATCATTTTTCCTTTAAATACAGGGTATGTATCAGTTGACATATTAACTAAAGAAAAGCTAATAGAGACAATCAGACAAAATGTGCCTCCAAAGCACAACTCTATTTATGACTTTCTGATATTCTTTTCAAATTAGATCAAATAAGATTACTTTTTTACTTAATTACCTATTGCAAGGATCATGTATCAACTATGGATATGAGCTTGCTTCTGATTATAATAATTTTAACCACCTACTAATCTCCCATTTTATGTCATATATCACTATTCTATTGAAATTTCTTTGATATTATACTTCCCCTGTTAGCAACTCCATCTATTGAATTTTCTTAGAACTTGGCAAACATTCTCTTCATAAAACTCCTCACATTGCTTTGTAATTATTTTAAGTGCCTTAGGGGTTACTCTTTTTCATCTTAACTCAATATTTGATAATTCAGTATAAGTTAAACAAAGAATTGTTGAGAATTAGTAAATGAATCATTAAACTAATGGAAAACATAACTTATTTTTAATGAATATAAATGGAAACAATTACAGAGAAGTCAACAATTTTGTGCTCAAAATGTGGTTGATATTTAGAAATGTTTTTGTTCTTCCCAATGAAAGCACAATTCTCTTGCTCAAAACCTAAAAGTAAACTTGAATTAAAAAATGAAGGGAAGAAGGAATTGAAGCCAGACATAAAGAAATGCAGGGGAAGCAGAGTCCCAAAGGAGAAACAAAGATATTTTATGGGTGTAAATAATTAAAACACCCTCACTGAGAGGTGAACTGAATATACATAAGACCATTGGTGGACATTCTTCAACATTTTGGTAGTGGTGCAGTAACAAAATTATTTAACTTCAAAGCAGAAGTATTAGTCATAGTATTTATCAAAATAGTGTTAGGACAATTATAAATATGTGTACCAGGCTAATATTTGCGGATTCCAAATTTTGTTTTTATTATTATTTTTTAATTGAATTACCATGAGATACACAATTGAAAAGTCATTAATAATTGGGCTTCAGTCATACAATGATCCAACATCCACCAATGCCCTAAGTTTCCTTCTTGCCACAGCCAACTCCCATTCTGCTTCCTTGGAAGACACATTTTGACTCTCCCTCTCTCTCCCTCTTTCTCCTCTCTCCTCCTCTCTCCTCATATCTTCTCTCTCTTCTCTTCTCCCTTCCCCCCTTTCTCTCCCCCTCTCTCTCACCACTCTGTGTCTCTTTCTCTCTCCTTAGTATGATTTTCAATACAGGTACCAAAAAGTGATCATACAGATCACTTTGCCTCCATTGAAAACTGAATTTTTGTCCAGAGTGATCATTTTCAATTATTATTGTATTGCTATAATATCCTCTTTTAAGATTATTAACAATTATTATAAATATTTTGTTCATTGGGACTATATATTTTGGAGTGTAAATTTTTCCTGATGTACATATCCCTTGATTATTAAGAAGTGACCTATGATTAAAAAACCACTACCAATAACCTCATCAATCCTTGCCTTCAACATCTAGACAGAAAATTTATATTTTAATGACATAATTGAGACTTATATAGATCAGCTTTAAACTGTTTCATACAAGATATACATTATCAAAGGAACTCAAACAATAGAATATTTCCTCTTGTAATTAGTTTTATACCATATCACAACTTCCTATTGTCATTAGAATTTAAAACACCACACATGAGTAAATGCACATATATTAAAGCCAAATGAAACACATAGAAGATATTAAGAAAACTAAGCTTCAAGGTCTCAGGTAGAAAATACTACCCAAATAACAAAATTAATTATTTAATGGATTACAGTCACCATTGGTCATTGCAGTGGCAATAGAAATGAAAATGTATCACAGCTTCAATTTGGCAGTGGAATTAAGCTCTAGAACCTGTCTGCTACAAGCAAGAATAGCTTCTCAGTTCATTTAGGCTGAGAATGTTAAGGTATGAACAATTTTAACAGCAACTGGAAATTCAGTTAAAATCCTCTTTAGGTTCTGAGGCTGGAGTGATAGCACAGCGGGTAGGGCATTTGCCTTGCACGTCGCCAAACCCGAGTTCAATTCCTGGTATCCCATATGGTCCCCTGAGCACCACCAGGGATAATTTCTGGGTCCAGAGCCAGGAGTAACCCCTGTGCATCTCTGGATGTGACCCAAAAAGAAAAAAAAATCCTCTTTAGTTTCCGCAGTAAGGGATGCTAAATGTTGGAAACAATGGATCATTCCTTGAAAAGACTGAAAATGCAAAATTGGTCAAATACTGTTTTGGTTTTTAATTTTTTTTCCTTTTTGGGTCACACCTGGCAATGCTCAGGGGTTACTTCTGGCTCTGCACTCAGGAATTAATCCTGGAGGTGCTCAGGAGACCATATGGGATGCTGGGAATTGAACCCGGGTCGGCCACGTACAAGGCAAATGCCCTACCCACTGTGCTAGCAAGCCAGCCACTCAAATACTGGCTTTTGAATCAAATCTAAGCACAAGTAAGTTTTAAAGCTTGTAGCGTTGATCAACAGTAATATCATTCACTTAATATTAATAATATTAATAATCACTTCATCACATCCTTCTTTTCCCAATGATAATCTCCAAATTATAAATGCTGAAGGTATTCCTCCTGGCAAGATATGAGGTTCCTTTCTCTCAATATGGTTCTCCTATTTCACAGATTTTTCCATTAAGCACAGGTCAGCAGATGAGTGTGTTGGAAGAAATGGGCAAATCTGCCTCTTAGCCTTCATTAATCAAACAGCAAGAATGCAATTTCCTCAATCCCTTGAGTGACATGTTTTTTCCATCCCATGAACCACTTATATTCCTACCCTGTTGTGTTTATGTCTCTCTTTCTCTGTGTTATTAGGACAACAATTTCCACTGAGCCATCAAACACACTAGCCTAAGCAAGGATGTTTTTTAAAAGGCAATGTATGAATATGACAAATGACATTAGCCTCATGTTTGGCAGGGTTACAGCCAAAGCTGAGCCTGATATTTACAGTATGCTTTATAGAACCACAAACAAATTCCTAAATCCCATGGGATGTCATGTCACACAGAACATATGCAATTAATCTCCTATTGTGACATTTATCACCTTTCTCCTCAGGCAGGCCTCTCCCAGTGACGGTTATGTAGCCACTGTGGGAGCTGCCACCTATTAACAACAGTCACCTGTGTATATTGCAGGGTTTGGCAGGAGTGCAATCTCCTACTTGAAGCAGTATGCCACAATGTAGTCATGCTTGAAAGCATGGTCCAATTTAACAGGTCGCATAGGAAAGCTTCCCCCACTGAAATAGCCAATGGTTAGAAGTCATACTGGCCCTGGCGAATGTACTACTGTCAGTTTTAAGCATTATATAAATTTGTATTAATTTAAATTTAACATGACCAGGTATTGTGAGATTCGAAGAAAGTGAAAACACAGAAATAAAGTTCACAAACTGTGGAATCAAGAGATATTCTTATTAGCAAAATGATTTAAATGGTTAAATAAAAGTGCAGAAACAGCTGAATTTAGACCTCAAAAAGCAGTTATGTTTAAATACTAAAGTTAAGTCTAACCCTTTCTTTATTGCCTGTGTGCCAGCAAAGTTTCAATATCCAAACCCAAATTTTCAAACTGGTCTTACTAGAAGCATGGATATCACATAACTGAGAGATGATTCCCTTATCTCATTATCATTGTCATTAAGAAACTAAATACTCAGACTTTATCACTTGCCTACATGTATAGTAGATAACTACTAGGGATTGTTTAAGATGCTCTGCTAAACTCTGACGCTTATTAAGACTGACATTTCTTTGTGATATTCCTTCTTGAAAACATAACAGTTATTCTAAATTTTTATATAGTAGTTTTAATTTCATTCTATCTATGATTAACTCAAGACAGCATTGCACAAAGTGAGGGTGTCTCTTAAAATATTTTTTGAATCCAATGGATATAAAATTAGGTTATTTACATGTACAACTATCACACTACAAATAAGAGGTTTATAGTAAAATTCACACTCAGGAAGACCTCAAGGTTTCAAGACCTTGTATTTGATGGCCACAATAAGTGATTCCTTCTAATGCATAGCATGTATGAAGATTTATATTAAGCCACAAACAGGTTTGCATTGCCAGGTCAAGCATGGCCAGAGATGGCATGGGAAACTTTGAGCTTGAGCTTTACTGTGTATGGTCCCTGTCAAAAAGTACATATCTGTGGATGGAAAGGTATAGTGGGTAAGGCATTGATCTTGCACTATTACTACTGTTCTAATTCTTTGGAGATTACACTCAGCATTACTCATAGCTTACTCCTGGCTTTGTGCTCATGAGTCATTCCTGACAGTGGACCAGAGACAGTTTTGGTATAGAACTGGTATCAGTTTAGTACAAAGGGAGTGTCTTACCCACCAAACTATCTCTCTGAAACCAGCCACAATATTACTGCCTTACTGCCGACCGGGTTTGATTCTTTCGTCCCTCCCGGAAAGCCCGGCAAGCTACTGAGAGTATCCCACCCACATGGCAGAGCCTGGCAAGCTCCCCGTGGCATATTCAATATGCCAACAACAGTAACAAGTCTCACCATGGAGACATTACTGGTGCCTGCTCGAGCAAATTGATGAACAATGGGACAGCAGTTCTACAGTGCAGTGATGGGCAAATGCAATGATTCTCAGGCAGGCCAAATTTAGTTATTTGGTAATATTTGGTAAAATTTTTGGAAAGTATTGTTTGTCACAACTGAGTAGATACTGACAGAATATGAATACTACCAATGGTATTATAATGCATAAAATATTCAAAAAATTTTCCCAACTCCCACCTCAGCAATGCAATAAAAAATTATCCACAAATCTTGACATGCCAATGGTGGGGCTGAGCTACCCAGGTATACATGAGAACAGTATCTTTATTTTATGTTTTGTTTTGCATTCACACACAGTATTTATTTACTACAAAGTTGTAATTTTCAGTGTGAATCAGAAATACCTAGACATCCTTTAAAAATATTTTATTAGTGAATCACCATGTGGTACAGTTGTAGACTTACAACTTTTTTGTGCTTATGTTTCAGTTACACAATTATTGAGTACCCATCCCTCCACTAGTGCCCATTCTCCACCACCAATGATCCCAGTATCCCTTCCACTACTCCCCTCCCCCATCCCTTCACACCCCACCTGGCCTCTGTGGCCGGGGATTCCCTTTTGAGAACAGTCTCTTTAACAACCTTATAGAGTTTGACACTTTCTTCCTAACATTAAAAAATATAGTGAATGTTCATAGTAGTCAGCCATAATGACTTATATGATTTGGTTTTCTATAGTCATTCCACTAGAGTAGTTAAAAGTTCTAAGTACATAATAGATGATGCAGAGTTCGGGATAACCGAATATTTGATGATCACACTTTTTGGGTGGAAATGGATTACACAGTAGTGTTCAGGCTTACTCCTGGCTCTGAACTCAGGATTATTCCTGTCTATCCTAGGGGGAAACATATGTGGTGAAGAGATAGATTTAGATTCTTCTGTGTATAAAGTAAGTGTCATATCCACTACACTATCTCTCTGGCCACAACAAGTCTCTGTTTAATCAAGAGCATGTTAAGCCCACCTCTACAACTGCCTCTATATTGACTCACCCACAGACCCTGTTCCACTGATTCACAAATAGTTCGCCTAGGAGATGCAAGCCAAGCAAATAAAATCCATGGAAACACTGGTCCCCAAGGCTGAAAAGTCTGAGCTGCCCTTTGGAGGTGGGCACACCAAGTACCCACACAGCCAAGATGCCAGCAACTGCACCCACACCCCACTGCTGCAACTACACCAAAAGCCTGACTAATATTATTTGCAGATAACCAAACTGAAAAAGTTCAGGTCCCTGGTGCATAGGCTGAGAACCCTCCTGTCTTCCAAGAGTCAGGGTGAGAAGTCTTCCCCCAAAACTTTGTAATTCTATAAATCCCAGAAATCCACCTCCCATAGCATTGTGTCAACTCATTGGCCCAGATCTTAGATGCTGAAGTCTTTGGACTGCAATACCTTCTAAGACCCTAACACTAAAATTCCAGTAGGAGCACACCAAATGGTGGGAAAGTAACATAGAAACCAACTGAAACCAGTAAATGGAACAGTAGCACCAAAATTCAACTAGCAGCAAACAATTCAGTAAATTCCTAGATAAGGACTTAACAACCCTGTGATATGATATAACAATTTGCACATAAAAATGATTTTTTATACTTATTGATTTTAGTATTGGATCTTTGTTACCTAAGCTTCAACTGTAGAATTGTATCAAAATTTGTGGCTATTATCCAGATTTAAATGAATTATTTATTGAAAAGCATGTACAAGTACAGTTTGGAAGAGCTATATAAAGCAGCAACAGAATTATTCTACTTTCAAAATAAAAAGAATATTAGAGAAACAAAATATCACATGAAAGACATAGGTAATGAGGAACAAAGTAGTCAAGGAAATTGTGCATGTGTCCCTTTCTTTATTCTTAGACTGGGATGTATCTTAAATAAAAGTCAAACCTATATAAGAACATCACAACAATAGATAACACCTAATTAAAGTTTATCTTTTCCCATGGGAGTTAAATCCTCCTTATGACAAAAGTTGAGTGTATACATCTGTTTTTTAAAAATCATAAACATGCTATGCATCAGTGCTTCCTCTAATCATAGTGACAGTGGCGATCAATGCCTCTTACAGAGATTTGTGGAAACCACAAAGAGTCAAGCGTTGCTTCTATGGAGATAAATGTCCTTGAAGGCTCTCAGCCTTAGCTCACCACTAAATGTCTCCTTGGAGGATGTTTTATTTTATCCCCATCTTATTACTGGAATGGGGCATTGGTTCAGTACTGACTCAGAAAAGCATCCAAGGTGCTACAAAAGGACTTCAGTTTATGACTCATGTGAAAGACACCTCTATCCTGAATTGTCTTTCTATTCTTCTTAACGCAGTTCTGGACATTCTTCACCCAATTAGATTAAAAGATTGCTTAAATGATAGAGTGGTGGTGGATGATTCTTTATTAAACACACACAGATTTGAAATTTAATCCAGGTTGTGTTCTCTGTAAAAATTAACATTTTTTTTCTATAGCTATCCATTTCATCCATCTTTGGAAATAACTGGTTCACAACTGCTAACAAAATTGCTCCTTAAGAATATGAAACTCTCACACTGTCATGTGGATATGTGAACCAGCAAAAGAGACCAAAGAGCTTAAAGGGCTGCAATTCAAAAGGGATTGTCTGTTGATATATCCTCAACAGCTTGTGCTCAGCTGAGAGGAACCAAGCAGAAGAAAATGCCACACTAGGCCCAAGATTAAGGCTAGATGTACTTGGTGGCAATAAATAAACACAGTCACAAATAATGGAGCAAGAGTAAGCTTATGATTTTTACACAGTTATCCTGAATCTCCAGATCTTTCTACAGATAGAGTACCGCAGACTTACTAACTTGCATGAAGAGAAAAACCCTCTATTGGTATATTTATACTCCTGACCAAAAAATGTAAATACTGTATTTTTATACTCAGAGGAACATTTTTTTTATTCTAACTATAACTATTGATCTATCGATCAGAGTACTGATTGCAAGATGGCCGCACTTTATGCCATGTCAAATAACCTATTTAACTCCTTCCTCATTCACACACACACAAAAATACCTGACATAAATATTAATGAGTGTTAGGACCAAGAGTACAAAGGTATGAATCGCTCGGAGAATTTTATAATGAGTTCATTTCTCTCTTTTATAAGCTACAATTAAAACCCAGAGGGAAAATTATCTTTTGTGGATAAGGCAAATAGTGTTTCTAAAATATGCACAGATTCATAGTGATATTACGACTATTAATAGTGACAATAATGAATACATTTTCTACTAGAAAATAAGTAGGTAGTCCAGATTTTACAATCCTATTAAAAGTCTCTGATTTTATATGTTGAATATTATTTTTCCTTTATGAGATGACCTGAGTCACATATGCACTTTTATGACTTTATAAAGTTACAAGAAAGTGGAGCTATAACTTTTCATTTTCCCTCTATCAAGTATGATGTGTATAGATGTTTCAAAAATACCTTTGTTTCAAAAATACCTTTGTTTGTTTGATGTTTCAAAAATACCTTTGTTTTCCTTTGATCTGAAGAGTTGAGATTGTTTCCCATATAATTTTACTTAAAAAAATATTCACTTAAACAGTAAAATTTAAAAAACAGAAATTAGCAAATTATCTTCAAAAATCAAACCTATCCACAAAGAACGGAGGAACTGTTTCCTAATTGAATTTAGCTAATGTCCTCTACAAAGAGGAGGGTCTGTAAGTCATAGTGAATATTAATATGACTATAGAGTTAGTACTAACTCTTTGAGCAAACAACTTTTGAGAGACTTCAGAGGAAAGTTCACTCAAATAAGATTTACCCAAACATATTTGGAAATACACTAAAATTCACTTACTTTACTGCACAGACTATGAGAGCAGAGAGGAGGAGAAGATGAAAACAATATGACAATACAGTATAAGAAAAAGTCTTGGGGCTGGAGAGATAGCACAGCGGGTAGGGCGTTTGCCTTGCACGTGGCCGACCCGGGTTCGAATCCCAGCATCCCATATGGTCCCCCTGAGCACTGCCAGGGATAATTCCTGAGTGCATGAGCCAGGAATGACCCCTGTGCATTGCCGGGTGTGACCCAAAAAGAAAAAAAAAAAAAAAGTCTCTCGGGGCCGGAGCAATAGCATAGCGGGTAGGGCGTTTGCCTTGCACGCGGCCGACCCGGGTTCGATCCCCGGCATCCCATATGGTCCCCCAAGCACCGCCAGGAGTAATTCCTGAGTGCAAAGCCAGGAGTAACCCCTGAGCATCACTGAGTGTGACCCAAAAAGCAAAAAAAAAAAAAAAAAGAAAGAAAAAGTCTCAAATGGAAGAAAAACACGATTGTATGAACATTCAACATCTATAAAATAAGAGTAGGCCTGGAGCAATAGTACACCAAGTAGGGTTTTGCCTTGCATGCAGCCCACCAGGGTCCCATCCCCAGCATCCCATATGGTTCCCAGAGGATCACCAGGAGCAATTCCTGAGTGCAGAACCAGGAGTAATCCTGAGCATCACTGTGTGTGACCACACCAAAGAAAAACAAAGAAGGCAAAATAAAATGACAGGTAATCCACTTTCTCAGTCATTAGAGTCCATTCAAGTCTGCCTAATTCAATCATCAAACATGCAATTTTACCAATTATTCAGTTATCTCACTATTGTATGTGCAATAACAATGTGTACAAGAATAAAAATGTTTTAAAATTATTCACAAGATAACTAAAACTTGAGGATAGGTTATTTTTTTTTGCATGTCATTTTCAGCATTTGCTAACTCAACAAGGGTGAGGTAGGATTTGCCCTTGTGCTATACATGAAAAAAAAAATTGTTTTTAGACCAGCAGTAGAAAGTGGCTAAAACCAAGGCTCAACACTTGAAAGGGAGCATGGATATTCATTGACAGTTACATGGGAAGGTTGAAAGCAGGAGAATCCTGTGGTTCTTGGGTTCTTGGATATACTATGGTCAGCTATGGACTTCTCAGTTATTCCAATGGGTTTCAAAATTTACTTTGCAACAGAATCTTCTATTGCCTAACTTCTTAAAATTTGGCTTGTAACCCAAAATTAGGGTTAGGTAATTTTTTTAAGTACTTAAACTCATTTCTTTATGATTTGTTAACAAGTTCATTGGTGTCACAATCTATGACTCTGGTTCATACATTTTACAAAATATACTTTTATTTAAATTGTATGTGGATTTTCTGGACATCTTTTCCTGTGTTTCATAATAATTATATCCCATCATAATTGTAAGCAACTAATATCACAAGGTGAGTAAATGTATTTTATTCAATAAGTTTAGTAATTTAATTTAAATAGCAAATATCTAAATTGTTCACATCTAATATTTGCATGTATAAGCTATTTAAATATATTGGTACGCATACCCACAACTTGACATGGCTGTCTTTATACCTATGGATTTTTTGTCATTCTTGAAGCATGTTTGACTCCACTGACAAAGAAAGAGGTCTAGACTTACTCTTTGTAATGTCACTTCCTTCTTAATGTAAGAGAAATATTATGACCAGTACATAGAAAAAATGTATTTTAAATTCGAAATCATTTGGTTTTTAGTTTTAGAGGTTTTTCAAAGTTTATCTTCCAAAGGTTATTTAATCAAAAATTATTTCATTAAACAAACCTACAAAACACTTACCTGGGTATATTATACTTTGTTAGGCTATTTTGGGTGACTAGGAAGAGGATGCAATTCCTATTTACAGAAACTTTCATACAAACTCAGATATAACAGCATATAATAAGATATTAGATACAACTAACATTACAAGAAGCTAACATATCATAGCACTATAACGCTGTCATCCTGTGGTTCATTGATTTGCTGAAGCAGGCACCAGTAATGTCTCCATTGTGAGACTTGTTGTTACTGTTTTTGGCATAGTGAATACGCCACGGGGAACTTGCCAGGATCTGCTGTGTGGGTGGGATACTCTCAGTAGCTTGCCGCACTTTCCAAGAGGGATGGAGGAATTGAACCCTGGTTGGCCTCGTGCAAGGCAAACGCCCTATGCACTGTGCTATTGCTCCAGTCCAACGTATCAAAAAATAAAAACCAAATGTTGTAAGGTAACACTCTTTTAAGGAATATTATGACTGTTTTCACTGAATTGTGGTTATGTCCAACCTGAAATAAGACATGGGATGTTTGCATACTCTCTAACCACCTCTCATTCAATGGAGTCTGTTATTTATCTTCAGTCTTGCTTCCTAATAAAATTTTACCTATTTCTTTGACATTTCATTCAACCAATGTTGAACAGGTTTTCACGACAGACCCTTTGCTGAGAAATGACAATCAAAATTGATCAGACAACGTGGCATAATCTGAAATCCACTTACAATCTAATGGAAGAGACATTTACAATGTTATTCATACTGTGGTGTAGTTAATACTAAGACTTGGAGAAAACTTTTCTGTCATGCTGAAGGTGTTTGAATATGTGGAGTCTGAGACATTTCTTGAATTCCAGAATGACTAGAGATGTAGTTGAAATGCAGATTTCTAGCAGAGAGAATAACTTGCCAAATGGCTCCAGATCATGGTAGAACATATTGTGTTTGTTAGGAAAATTCAAGTTGTTCAGTAATGATTGCAAAGATAAAGATGTGAAGAATTAATTAATACATTTAGCCTACCAGGAAGTATAGGAAGTAAGAATTGCAGAGAGGGACTGGCTCTTCAGTCACCTTAAGTAATGTAGTTCCTTTTACACTAAGACAATTGGCATTTACCAAATCATTTTAAGTAGAAAATATCAGGATAACTCTTGTTACATCAAGAACAAAATGACCTTTCCTAAATCCATCATCAGTTTTATGCCTACATGAAGCAAGTACACTAAAATGGCAAAAATAATTGAAACTTAAACTATTCATCCACGTGATGTTATTTTATGAAGGTAAAAGAGCTGATCTCTAGGACAGAGAGCTAGTAAAGGGGTTAAGGCACCTCTTTTTTCTTTTTTTGTTTTTGTGTCACACCTGGCAATGCACAGAGGTTACTCCTGGCTCTGCACTCAGGAATCACCCCTGGTGGTGCGCAGGGGACCATATGGGATGCTGGGAATCGAACCCGGGTCGGCCACGTGCAAGGCAAACGCCCTACCCGCTGTGCTATTGCTCCAGCCCCAAGGCACCTCTTTTATTTTCAATCAACCCCGGTTTAATTACTGTCAGTACAACTCCAGAAGCATTACTGGGAACATTCCACTGGTCACAGAGCCACGTAATATTCCTTGATACCACTGGTAGCTTCTGGGTACCACTGGAGGTGGCCCAGCTCCCATGTACCCGAAACCAAAAAAAGAAAAAAAAAACTCTCAATGGTCATTCGGCACAGTGGGTAGGGCTTTTGCCTTGCACGAAGCTGACCCGAGTTTGATTCCTCTGCTCTTCTAGGAGAGCCCGGCAAGTACCGAGAGTATCTCGCCCACAGGGCAGAGCCTGGCAAGGTACCCGTGGTGTATTTGATATGCCCAGAACAGTAACAACAAGTCTCACAATGGAGAAGTTACTGGTGCCCAATCTATGAGCAATGGGATGACAGTGACCGTGACAGGTCATTCAACTTAATGTCTTGTTTTTTTTTTTGTTTTTTTTTTTTTGAGGTACTTTGTGCTTTGTGGAACACAGCGCCAAGTAAAGAATCCAGCACTAGATGCATTTGTCTAGCCAAAGCATGTCTCAGGTTGATGTTCTCAAAAAGCCTGACTTTATTCATTACTTAGAGTTTTACATTGACATTTTACACGTTAAAAGTGGAAAGAAGTGAGGGATAAATAAGCTGACTAAGTGAACTAGTGGGCCTAGTTTTTATCTTTTATAGTCCTATAATTTTTTTTACTCAAACTATACAAAACTGTTTTCTTTAATACCCTTATGCTCAGAATTTCCTCCACAGGACTGGCTCATTGAAGTACACAGTGATATTCACCCATTGTCATTTCTCTCCCCTTTGGAGTTTTCACTCTTTGCTGCAGGATGAAGTGCTCCTTTTTTGCACTTTCTCCTATTTCTGGTGGCTTTACATTCTTCTGTTCTAATTTCTCATTTTCACCAGATTTAATTCGATAAATATATTTTCTTAATGTTTGCAGTCTGGTAGTAAAATCATGATAAAGGTATTTTCAGTACAAACCTTTAAAGTAAAGTGAAAAAGGGTCTGAACTTTATTGCCTTTTCCCTTTTTGAAGAAATTTTAAAAACGAATACCTGGAATGTTCTATAATATCTTTGAAAGAAGCAATTTAATCAAAAATCAGAGTGCTTCTAGTTAATTTAATTCCCTCCAGACACATATTCCTTCCAAATTGCACACTTCAAAACTACAGAGCCAAAGAACTTTAGATGCCCTCCGAGAATGCCTAGAGAGAGGGGGTGGAAAGGTCCATGAAAGAAATGAACGGAAAGCTAATTTATGGAGAGAAAAGGTAAAATGGTAGGAGTTTCAATTAGTCTGTGATTGATTTAACACTTATGAACAATTTCAAAGAAAGAAAGCAATAGTAGCACTTAATTATTTAGAAGCCCAAGAAAGGGACTTATTGTATAGTGTATCAACCCTATAACTGACATGAAGGATGAATTATTTGAAAAGCTGAAGTATATCATACCAGAAATTTATCATACTTTAGTTTTTAGATTTGGGAGTTAAGTGGGTGTGAGAAAGATAATATCTAAGAGAAATAATAGAAATATTTAGTTGGACAAAATTTTAGACAACAGTTTGAAGTCACTGGGAGCTAAATTTAATTTAAGGTGATAAAATAAATAAGACACCTCTAAATAATAGACATTTAAGATATTTGCTTCTTGACAAAAGTGCAATTTCAAACTTATGTATACATAGTAGTAATTTTGCAATTCTAACCTTCATGGCATTCCTCAGAAAAATTGAGAGCTATTAGAGAAATTATTTGTCAAAGATATATTCTGTTAAACTGCTAGAGCAACTGACATATCACATGATGAAGTGGATCAAAGTTAGGCTGACAATTATCCTTTATAACTAAATGGGGTATTATATTATTCTAACAATAGTTGATGTTGTCAGATTGGGAAATCTGTTCAGCTTGTATATATGTGAAGGTGTTAAAATCTTCTCTGCCTCTCTGATTTTTTCTTTTATTCAAGAATGAACAAGAATAAAAAAAGTGTCTCTGAAATTTAATGTTAGCGTGCAATACTGTGCAGGACCACCTCCCCACTCCTCAAGCCCATACATGTGTGCTCAATTAAACTGTGAATCCCACTGCTGCCATGACATAATGCATCTGACCACTGAGAAGTAATAGGTCTTATTGAAGGTCTATGTTTCAGCTTTCTCCTAGTCTCATCTTCTATTTCATTCATTTATTTATTTTTGTTTCTTTGTGTTGATTTTTTTTTCTACAAGCCACATCTTGCCATTTTTTTTTCAGTTTTTTCCTGGCTCTCTGCTCAAAGTTCACTCTGCGTATCACTCTGGTGACCAGATGAAGAAGCAAGAATGGAATCCAGGTTAGCTGCATCTGAGCAAGTGCTCAACTGGTTGTATTAGCTCTGAGATCTCTCTACTTAATTTATCTCTTGATTTGGGGGTCACCTCCAGTACTGTTCAGGACTTACTCCTCTTTTCACTCAAGAGATCACTCCTGGCAGGGTTCGCAGGGCTCTATCAGGTCCAGGGGATCCAACTCAAGTTTGTTGCATGTAAGGCAAGCACCCTCCCTGCTGTAATGTTGCTCTAGCTTCTCAATTTTGATTATCACCCTGGCTCGAAATTCTACAACACTTTAATTCTCCTGCTCCATTAGGTTCATTAGTCATCTATTCATCTTTGTCCATAAAAAAGCAGTCATTAATCCCATAATGATTCAGGCTCTATTTTAAACACTTAATATGCAACATTAAAGTTACTGATATGTTGGTGACATTATTGTTTCTCTCTCTTGCTTTATTTTTTTGGGGGAAAGCACACCTGGCAATATTCAGGGATTACTCCTGCCTCTGCACTCAGCAATTTCTCCTGTTGGTGCTCAGGACCACAGGGGATGCCAGAGATTGAACACAGACAGGCCACGTCCAGGGCAAATGCCCTACTATATCTGTACAGACAATTGTTGTACTATCATTCCAGGCTCTATTATTTCTCTTTTTCAGATGAGTTTTGCTACGTTCAGTAACTTGCCCAAGTCCCAGAGCTAGAAAGTAGTGGAGCCAGAACTTGAATTTATGTCTCTGCCTCCAGAATCCACATCCTAAATACTGTGCTAATAAACTTCTGTTTTGCCTCAAGGGGCAGAGAAGCTGCTAACATCAGCATTGTATCTTAGTGTTAATCCCTCTTATCACTGCTCAGAATTAAACTAAACCCAAGCTCACACCCCCCTGTTGTTGATCCAAGCAATCACTATCTCTTTTCTTTTCTGGCCCATCAATAGTTATTTTGTACTATAAAGTATTAACCATGCAAATTAGATGGAAAAGCAGAAGGCATGCTATTAGACCCCAGGGTTACTTTGGAAAGGAAGAAAATATAGACAGAAACACAAAATGTGTTTTTTTCTTCACAGGTATTTCTATATGGGATTGACAAATTTCAGATACATGTATTAAGAGTAAACACTTGCTTCAGGTTCTATTAAAACAAACCAAAAAACTTGAATTTTGTAAGACAAAGGCTAGAAAAAGTTAAAAAGACAGTTTGCTGACGGTGAACAAAAAGAACAATGCTAACTGAAGCAGCTTTTCAAACTGACTTCCTTCTATTAGGGGCATATATTAAAATGTCCATAAAGTTCATTTCTCAGGATCCAGCTCCATGCAAAAATCTGAATTTTTTTTTCAAGACAGAGAAAGCTTATCAAAGGTGCACAGAGCTAGTCCTGCTGTTATCAATTAATATGCACTCAAATAAAACTACAAGGAACAATTTCTCCCAAAATTTAAAATGAAATGCTAAAGTCCCATTTTCCAATATCTCCATCACACCAGGTGACTCTAAAATGACCCTCATTGTTCTTTTTCCCCTTCACTATTTAATTTCAAGTGACGGCTATGTCTTAGTTCATCTCTACCGTACATATGAATCACATATAATGTGCTCCAGAGAAAGGATCATGAAGTTTGGGGTCTGGTTCAAACATTGGCTTCCAGCTCATTGGCAATATGCACTTAACCTCCAGGATTTTAAGTTTCTCTGGATAACATGGATATCATAATAAAAAAACTCCTTGAATAATTTTAAAGATTACAAATATGATAATACCTAAAAGAAATTGTGTGCAGTGCCTGGTTTCATTAGTTCTTAACAAATGATGACAAGCATTTTTATCATATAGGAAGCTCACCTCAAAGTAGACATTCAATTAATTCCTATCTTTTTATTATGCGGCTGACTAGATACATACACATACACACACACACACATACACACACACTCACAGAACTCTATAAATACAATTTACTTTGGGTTCTTTACTCACTCTCTAGTATTATCTTCCCTCTGGCCAAGGAATCAATTCTATACACTGACACATATAGTATTTCTCAAGCACTTATTACTTGAGATTCTTGAGAGTCTCAAGAACACCTGAGCATTTCCTGTAGCATTTCAAATTAAATATAAATTTGGGAGGTGTGTTTTTGGCAATACTCAGCAGTGCTCAGGTGCCTTTCTAGGTAATGTTCTCAGGACTGATTCCTTGGGATGCCTGGGGCCAAATATCAAAGTAGGAAGATCTTCCCCATATATACAAGGAAAACATCTTAACTCTATGGCATTCAATTTTTCTGCTCTTCGTTAATATACTTATCCTTTCAACCCTGTCACTTTTAAATGTGTGTATATCTATATATACATATATATGTACATACACAATTTTATTAGAAAATAATCAAGCTAACCCTCTTGTCCCAGACTTACTGTACCTATTTCACCTGATATCTTATGAGGTTTTCACTTATACCACTTAGTCTAGAAGGTAGAGAATAGGGAACTATGGCATTGCCATTCATGTTTCTTTCCTTTTACAAAACGCTGTGACCTTTCTATAGAACTTTCTTAATTATAACCACTTAGTACTGATTCCTGCCTATCTGTACTAAAAGTACTCAAAATCTTGTATCTTTAAGAACACTATCATGATTATATCCCAATGCACAACATCTGAGCAAAATTAAAACAAGACATTAAAATAATAACAAAAAAAACAAAGCAAAAGAAGAACAACAATGACAACAAAACCCCCACAGTGGTTCATTAGCAATGCATGGAAAATAGTAAACACCATTAGTATAAATGAACTCTTAGATATCAGTAACAGACTAAATGTTTATATAGTAACTAGTGTGTAAGGCACCACTTTGTTGGGGCAAGTTTATTCAATATTTTGTTGTTCTTTATGTTAATTAGCTCTGGGTGCCAAGTAATAAACATTCTCTATGCCACCCTGCTCAAAGTAGGTGATGGCACCAGGAGAAGAGAATAAATATTCATAATCTATACTATGTAATTGTGTGACCAATATCAGAGCAAAACAGTCCATGCCATGTTCCCGTACTTTTGCTTTCCCAAGCAATCAAGCTAGTCCTGTATCCAGTCCCTATTGGAAGCATTTAGAACTGAAGGAATTCTGATGTCTCTATGCCTGTTAACCCTAACCCTTACTGTTTAAAACAGACGGCTCATTCACTGATTTTTTTTTCAAAACCCAAATCATAGTAGAGTACTATTCTTTTCCCCCTTTTCATTTCTTTCTTTATAAAAGTGTTGCTATGGAAACTGCATTGGGTTTTCGTTCTCGTTCTTTGTCATACTTCTGCTCAAAAGCCAGGGAGAGAGACATTGATCAGTGATGCGACGAGAGCCTCTGGGGATGAAGGAAGGCCATGGCAATAGTATGTATTCTCAGGACACTGGATCACAACAACTCTTTCAGCAAAGACAGGTCGATTTGACCATCCTTTAGGGGAATTTAATTAAAAACAAGTCTGGGCCAGTCTTTATGCAGTTCAGTGGCAATATGGATCACCAGCAGCCAATAGTGGCATGTCAAAGAGGGTGAGGGTTACACAGAAATGGCCCCACACACATATTAAATGTTTCTGCTCTGTGCTGCTGTCAAGCAAGAAATTCATTTGGTGCTCATCCTTTTAGCCAGGGAAATTTACTGACCATGGGTTGAATTCACTTTTCATGCTATTAGGTCACTGGGGGCCAGGAAAGTTGTTCCTTCTTCCCTCCTGTCATTTCTCAGTGGCAGAGACTTTTTTGGTAATTTTTCCCATGAATTCAATGAAGCTCCAGGCTGAGGAAATTACAAGCAATGCTTGTGAGGTGTTCTCATGCCTGTTGCAGCAAGGACTACAGATAATATTTCTGCTGTTATCTTTTTATACATGATTTCATAGCACAATAGACATCATTTTATCTTTCTATACATTTTCATTTCTTCCTTATATTAAGGGGAAGGTAAGATGCCATGAGTGCCTGAAGGCATCCTCAAAACTGCCTTTGAATATCTGACTAATATCTGCAGTGGGTTTCTGATTCCAGATTTGGCAAATTTTCTTGCGTGTTTGCCAAACAACACTTTCTGAGAGTGAATGGTCCAGTTTTCAAAGCATCTAGTGGGGAGAGGTTCTGAGAGTATGCAGTTGCCTCTTATCCACACTGTCCTCTAATCCTATACTTCCTCTTTCCCAATTTTTCACCTGCTGGTTCACCTGTTATTTACCATCATGATTACCCTCTACCCCACCTATTACCTCTAACTGAACCCTTATACATATTAGAGTTCTTATCACTTTAGAACTTTTGTGCACCTCATTCTTTACAAATCCTATAGATATGAACTTGTACATATTATTACATCTTTGTAGGATTGTATCTTCTCTCTGATATGAGGGATAATTATAGCATTATATCATCAAAAAGAATATAATGATGTAAGAATACTGGCATAGGGTAATGCAGACACTTTGCATTAAACTTATTTTAATTCATTTAGAAGCATATATATGCCTTAGTTACTCCACTTCTTAGTCCCCTATTTTTAGTCTGTTATCAATTATAGTGGTCAATATGAATTATTTAAATTTAACATATGGAAGTTGTTTAGCACCACTAACATTTTGTTCATTAAACTGAAAATGCTACATACTGAAAACATTTACTCCAAGATTTTGTCTATAGCCTCATTTTTCATCCTATTCTCTCTCACAGAAACCCAGTATATCAAACTTTGTGTTCATCCTGATAGAAACTTTCAACAGTTGTTAAAAATTCAGATGGTGAGTTATGGGTTGGTTAAGAGACAGGATTTGAGCTACATTTGTCATCATCCGTAAAGGCTTGTTCTGGATCTAAGTGTTCCCTGAAGGAGAAGGCAAACATTACCAAGTACTAAAATCATTATAGTTGAATATATTAATTTGTTCTACAATGGTTCGTTAGTTAAAAAATATTGATTTTTCAGGACTAGCAGATGGTCTGAGGAA